>NW_021939396.1:36552841-36752295 GCF_001715985.3 Manacus vitellinus
GTACAAAATGTGTGTTTAAAGAATTTTGCATTTTATTAGTAGCTAAGTGGTATCCAAAATCACAAAATTATGATTTTTAAATCTGATTTAAATCTATGTACTCACACCCTGGATTTCTATAAGAACAGACCCTCAGTCTCTTCAGCAAATTTTTAACAAATACAGGACAATATTATAAAACTTAAATAATTTTAGCATTATACAAATATTATAAGAATTATTATAATTAATATTATGAGAAATATTAAAGAAAAAAGAGAGAAAGGAGATAATCTAGGTAATTGGTTAGTCTGAGAAAAGTCACAGGAAAACTACAAAATACCATTTATATGTGACTACAGTCATAAAAACTTGATGTAGAGAAATATAATTAATGCTACTGACAATAGTTTTACTGGAACTATGTCTTGTCAAAGAAACATATAATGAGATTACAGATTTTGAGGAGGTATATGATTTACTAGTGTACAAGATTCAGATTAAAAATAAACACTAGGACTCATTCAGAAGAATGGTATTTTAGGTCAACAAAAGGTAAAATGATAATGCAGTCTGTGTCCACATTCTGTAGACTGGTTCCTGGATACCCTTGCTCAGAAAGAGGATTTAATGTTTATACTAAATGGCAGCAGAACAAAAGATTTATTATTTGATTCAACAGCAAAATAAAGACTAATGTGAATCTTCAACGTGAAGATGAAAAAGAAATTAATGAGTACACAGAGGTGAAAACAAGAGCTACACAGGAGAATTTCAGTGTCAGTATTTAGATCACACAGAGGTGACCAGACTAAAGGGGGTGAGTACATTAGAGAAAAAACATAAAGCAAAAAAGGCTCTTCTGTCAAGGCAAACAAGCATCATATGAACCAGTGACTGAAAGTTAAAGCCAGAAAAATTCAAATTAGAATTAGATACCCATTAGATAACACTGAAAGAGATCAACCACTTAAACAAGCTCTCGAAGTAATGAATTCTTCGTGTCTTGATGTCTTCAGGTCTGGAATTTCTGGAAAACGTGCTGCGGCTAAACACAAGTTATTATTTACTGATAACCAAGTAATTAACTTAATAAATAACACTTTCATGAAATGTAATATCTTGTGATATAGGAAGACAGATTGCACTCTGAATGTATGATGTTATAGCTTTACCAGAACAGGGCACATGAGCACTTCATCATTTATGGATGTTTATACATTGATAAGCAAAACTTAGTAGAATGAATGAAGAACTGACACTCCTTTCATCATCATTTTACAGGCTCAAATATGTTGTTATTCCCTTGCCCCTTGATCCTGATCAGTGTTTCCCCTTTCTCACAAGCTTCCCAGATGAAAAGCCAACACCTGTAAGCCAACGCCTGCTTGTGCTCTTCTACTGAAAAAAATGAT
Source organism: Manacus vitellinus (assembly GCF_001715985.3). Taxonomy (NCBI): domain Eukaryota; kingdom Metazoa; phylum Chordata; class Aves; order Passeriformes; family Pipridae; genus Manacus; species Manacus vitellinus. The sequence goes on from NW_021939396.1 coordinate 36,554,236, forward strand.
CAGGCTCATTATTCAACTCCTTTTATTTTAAACAGTAGAAGATATTATGTATTTTCCTGATTCAGTGCTTCCTTTTAAAATGTTTAATTTGCAAGTAGTGGATTTAACGTCTATCAGTTCCACTGACAAAGAGCCACTCCTTTTCAATAGCTACTAGATGAAATTCATAATCCTTCAGGAATATCATCTAATGTTAAAGATCTGAAATTATTACAGCTAGGTAAATACATATTTATCATCCCCTTATTGCAAATTTTCCCCTTGAGCTTCTCATCTTCTTCCTTGAATTTACATCTGGGTGTACCTTTAATTCTGCTTCCTTCCTAAAGAAATAAAGAACTATTTACACAGGAGTTTTGCCATGTCAGATCCCTTGATTATCATTTGCATTCTCTTTCATTGTGTTTCAGAGACATCCTATTTCATCCTTTAACTCACTTTTTCTTTTAGCCTGCTAGAGGGAAAAAAAAAATCCCACTTCCCTTCTACTCTTCTACTGTCTACAGGAATTCACTTTTGTGCTTACTTTACATCATCAGCAATTCCTGTTGTCTTTGCCATTTTTTATAGTTCTTGACACATTTTTTTCCCAGGGCTAGATCCTTTTAGGGAAAGGAAAAGCTCCAGGAAACTACATAGATTAGTCTCTAAATTTTTTAGTGTGCCCTTAAACACACTGAATTTTTTATTTCTTCAGCTTCCTTTTGACTGTAATATTTTTAATCCTTAAAAAAATACTTCCTATTCCTTGGTTTTTCTTAAAGAACTTGAAACTATCCTCCCATAATTTTAGTGTCCTCTAGTTTAATGTGTAAACTCTCATGGGCAGCCATAATAGTCCTGTTTTACACATTTGAACACTGGGAGAATGCACATTAATTATGCCCATCGGTTTGTGAGCACTGGCCTGTTCCCATTTTCCCTTCATCCCTAACATGCATCATTGTGCATGTTAGAGGCTTATACCTGTACTGTAGAAAAACTCGGTACACACTTGCAGATCAATGTGTTGATCATTTAATTTCTTCCCTAAACCGTGCATATTGTAAGTGAAACATGGGAAGTGTGTGCAGGACTAGTCTTCTATCCTATTAGCTGGCAAACCCAGGAAGCACAAATTTACACTTAAAAGATCTTAAAACACTCAAGGCCACTGAAACCACCCTTCTGTGTGGATGAAAGGGGAAATTGGGATTCAGAGGACATATTTTTGCAATGTTTGCATGATGGCATTTGCCAATGTAAACCTCACTTGCAAACATATGGTGTCTTTCACTATGAATGGTTTCTTTTTGCTATAAATGGTCCCTTTATTGAAAATGGTCTCCCTTTACCTTTTCATCTTGAACTATTTAAACTACCCAACCATCCTTTTCCTTTTTGTAACACATACTTCAGCTGCAGAAAAAAAAAAAGGAAATAATATTATTCCAGGAATACTGGAATATTATTTCTTGTAATGAACTAGTTCCTTTTAAAACATGTAGAGAGATTTTCAATGTTGTTACATATAAGCTTATGCTTTAATGTTCAAACACAGAAACTTTCTGCTTATGCTTCTAAATTTGGAAAAGAATAAAACGCATTGGAGAGAGTAGCCTGGTAAGAAATAAAGATAGAAACAAGACCAGGAGAGAGATGATTGCTGGTCAACCTCATAGTCAATACAGGACACAAAATAGGAAGCCTTATTCACTGAAAAAACTAGATGCTCTTGGTCCCTTCAGTTGCCTGTCTTCCTCTATGGACATCGCCTTTTCTTTCAGAACACCTCAACAAGAGCTCAGATTTGGCTTAGAGAAGCATAAACAGACTCTAAATTGCCTAAAATGGAATGCTCTATTATCCCACAGAATATTTATCTCCTTACCAAAATATTAAGTCCTATGTGCCCTCAACTACTCTAGGCTGGCAGAAAGGTAATAAAGAAAAAAGTGGATAATAAAAGAAATATGATCATCTCACAGTCTGAATTTCTCATCCCTCGAATCAGAGAAATAACTGTCAGTTCTATGGCCTGGAAAGAATCCTGGAGGTAGAAATGTATAGTTTAAAATAACTTGTATGTAATTCTGGATTTTTTCCTGTAGATTTCTTATTAACCTGTACAGTTGCCTGCATTGGACTCTCCCTTTTGGAGTGGTGAAAGCAGTACGTACAGTTGTGGAAATATAACCTCTTAAAAATGTTGCTAGTCATTAATGATGATTTATACATAGAAATTGCATAGTTTTTGGATGCAGAATTCTGGTTCAGGCCTGGTTTTCTGAGTATATACATTTTAAGGTGTTTGGGGAAGGTATACTCTCTGTTGAAGAAAAATCAGTGACTCTCGAGAAAATAATAATATCTAGATATAGGAAACACAAGAATAGTTTCTTGCAATCTTACCAGGATTAAGTATTATATCAACAATGTTTCAAAATGCCTTTTCTTGTTTGATAAAAAGGAATATCAGAGACTACACTGCTTCTGAACTTCTGTCGTGTGAGTTCAAAGAGGAACTATTAAGCCCTGGATCTGTGCCTGAGCTTTTTTTCCCTGCTATCATCAAAGGGTATGACCATTAATCCCAATTAAACAAGAAGTCAGCAGGTTCCACAGAATTAAAGGCTGAACTGGGATTTGGGAGAGAGGTACCCTGCTCCTGTTTCTTTTGGTGAGGTATTATGTCACTTATGAAGGTCATGTTGGCTGGGCTTCTCCTACTTTTTGCCCATCTGTTTAATAGTAGCTTGAGGACCATAACTGTGCCTCCCTACAGATTTATCAGTGTGCTGAGCCACCATGAGCAATGAACTTTTACAGAATAAAGAGTGTATTTATATGTATTATATATTTAACATCTTTTCATAGTAAGTTCAACTATTGGGAACATCTACAGAGAAATTTTAGGTGTGCCTAAATCATTAAAGGAGATCAAATCCTACAGATCTTGAACAAGGCCTAGATCGTGCCACTGTCTCCATCTGATTGTCTCAATCCTTTTACTTGAAGCTGAGCTCCTAAATGAACGAGTTGGTTTGTGCAGAGATGGGTCAGGTGCATTTGTGGTTGGAGTTTAATGTAAGAGGTCTGTTCCATGCTCCGTTTCATTATGAAGAGACAAACTCCATTGTTACTTACACACTTCACCACTAAAGAAGTTGCAGGAATCTTCAGTGGAATCTAATCTGTTGATTAGATCATGCTATGCCTGACAGATACTATGGAAGGAACAGGATATATGAACAGAAAACTACTCAGCAGATGTACGAGAATAAAGAAATCCCAACTATTCAGTAAACTTTGGAAAGAATGTAAAGGTTAAAAGGAAGGGCAAAAAATGTATGTTGTTTAGTTCTTAAGTTCAGTTATGAATGGAAACCATCAAAACTATGGAAAACCATGAAAAGTGTTTATTGCAAAACAGGAACTTATAGGTCTAATAATGTTGCCCCTCATAAGCACAAAATTCTAGACATCCCACAGGAAAGCTACTGCAGGAAAGGACTTAATAGAGGGCATGAATGAAATACAGTATTTCAAGGAGTAAGGGAATGAGCCCAGCCTCCTAGGACTGCTTGGTTTTTTTCCAAAATATGAGAATCTGAAGAGGAAAATGAATTTCCAGTCAAATGGACCACAATCAGTGATGATTTAGGGGAATGTTTGCTTTTTCCCCATGTGGTTGAGCAATGATTCAAAGGGATTGACATTAATAGAAGCAGCTAGTGTGGGTTTAAGATGTGATTAGGGGATAAAACATAACAACTAATAAAGACAATTTGGTATGGGAGATGGGTATGCATAGACAACATCATACCTCATGTGACTAAAATGTATGTTAAAATCTGATTTTTGTTTGTACTGATGTCGGGTTCTCACTATATGAAAAACATCTATTTGCTTTTTTTTGCCTCTGTAAGCTGCACCATGGTTGTACTTTGTTTGGGTAGTATATATTCCTTTCAACCATCAATAGTGAAGAGAGTAACTAAGGATGTTGTAGAAGGAAACCTGTGTTTCTCTGCTGATTTTGAAAAAACCCCAACCTAGTACATTCTACTTGTTTTGTCCTATTTTCTTTTCACCTTGCATGCAGCTCATGAACCAGTAGTCTCTTGCTTCATTAATGAAGTTTCATTTCAGTCCTTCTCCTTTCATCTCACATTCACACTGATGATAATTTCTGCTCCCATGCCAGTGCTGCACAGAGAGCGCAGGTACTGCTGCTGATTTGGGCAACACTGAAGCACAATGAGGTCCACACCTAGATCAAACCTGGTGGATCAACAGCACAGGATCAAGATGTTATCCTCTTGGGATACCAGAATGCAGGGAGACCTGGTCACTGTCTTTAAGTGGACAAGGATGGTAAGCAAAGGGCACCTCCCCTTTACCATTATGGCAATGCTATTTGACTGCCTCTGTTGCCTTTTCTGGTTGCTGTCAGGGATTTCAGACCGTTGATACTGGGTTCCCATTCCCCTTGCATTCACTGACGCAAGTGTTTGGACCACTGCCTAGAAGAGATCTCTACCAGAGGTCCCTTCTGTTCCTTTTTTCCCTTGACAGAATGAATGTTTCCTAGTTCCATGCATGGTTTTCGTCAAAGGAGAAGGAAAGGTCCTTTCATAAGCTTGAACTGAGGCACCTTTATGTTGGGGAGAGACTTTTCTCAAACCCTACCTCTTATATAATCTGCAGGAGGAGCTGATGCCACACTTCTGGATCTGGCCTAAGTGAAGGGGTCTTTATAAAGATGTTTCAACTCTCCTTCAGGACCAAAGGGACAGAGTATGGCTCCCTTGCTTATTCAGTGATTGCCTTACTCTCATGAGAGCCTCCATCCTTGTACAGGACAGGCACAGTTCTGTGGGGTGAGGAGTAACCACAGAATCACAGAATGGCTAAGATTGCAAGGGACTTCTGGAGATTACCTTGTCCAAATCACCTGCTCAAGCAGGGCTGCCCAGGACAAGTTCCCCAGGACTCTGTTCAGATGAATACCTCCATGGATGGAGACTCCACAACCTCCCTGGGCAACCTGTGCTAGGGTTTAGTCATTCTTACATGAAAAAGTATTTCCTGATGCTCAGAAGGAACCTCATGTTTCAGTTTGTGCCCATCACCACTGGTCCTGTTACTGGGCACCGCTGAAAGGAGCCTATCTCTGTTCTCTTTGCATCTTTCATTTAGGTATTCGTATGTATCTTATGAGGTCCCCTTGAGCCTCTTCCTCTCCAGGCTGAACAGTTCCAGCTCTCTCAGCTTTTCCTCATAGGAGAGGTGGTCCAGTACCTTAACCATGTTCATGACCCATTGTTGGACTCTCTCCAGTAGGTCCATGTCTCTTGTTCTGGGACAGCCTAGATTTAGACCCAGCACCCCAGGTGTGGCCTCACCAGCTGTTAGCAGAGGGGCAGGATCGCCTTCCTTGACTTAGTGGCATTGCTTTGCCTAATGCAGCCCAAGGTATCATTCACCTTCTTTGCGGCAAGGGCACACTGCTGGCTCATGTCCGACCTGATGCCCACCAGGACTCACAGGTGTGCATTCCAGCCAGGCGGCCCATAGCCTGTCCCGGCGCCCGGGTTGTTCCTCCCCAGTGGCAGGGCTTTGCCCTTCCCTTTATTGAAGTTGCTCTCCCGGGCGCACAGACCTCCTGTGCCACAGCTGGAGGGGCAGCGCACACATCCCGTCCCCAGGCGACGGGAGCAGCCCGCGGGGGAAGGCGAAGAAGACGCAGGAAGGACCAGGAGATTAGCATCCCTCAGGAGAGGCCAGCCCGGGCAGCGGCTGTCATCTCACCCCTCTCCCGCCCCACCGCCCCTTTGGGACAGTGACCGGCTGCCGGCCTCACCCGCGCGCCCCTGCCCCCCTGCCCCTTCCCCTGCCCTTCCCTGCCTTCCCCTGCCCCTTCCCTGCCCCTTCCCCACGCCTCCCTGCGGCACGCCGACAGCCGCGGGCGGGGGCGGAGGGCGGGAGGGAGGGAGGTCCGAGCCTTGGTGCGGAGCGCCGCCAGCCAGCCTCGCCCCGCACACTTCACACACCGCACACCCCGCCGGGCTCCCGGGGCGCCCGCCCCATGGCGACAGAGCCTGATCGAGGGCGCCGAGTCCCGCCGCGCCGGGAGGAGGCTCCGGAGTGGGCTACGAGACAGGTGAGGAGCGGGAGCGCTCCCACCGAGGAAAAACTTTGACGCGGCCGGGGGAGAGGAGATGGCGAGGGGATTTTCAGTGGCGGAGAGAAAGGAGGTTCCCCCCCCGGGCCGCCCTGAGGTGCGGGAGCGGGGAAGCCCGTCCTGCAGCGGGGACAGCCGGTCCCCGCCAAGGGAGGGCAGCGCGGGGGCGGCGGGTGCGGCCCGTGTCCGGGTCCGGCGGGCTGGGGTGCGGGGAAGCAGCCCCTGGAGCAGCGGTGGAGCGCCGCAGGGAGGGTCTGGCTGTCCCACAGCGCAGGGTGCCGGGTCCCCCCGTAACAGCTTTTCCCTTGTGCCTCAGGAGTGGAGTGGGGGCTGATTTTCCCCGATGCTAACGGGGAGTACCAGTCGCCCATTAACTTGAACTCGAGAGAAGCTAAATATGACCCCTCGCTCCTGGAAGTGCGTTTGTCACCGAACTACGTAGTGTGTCGTGACTGTGAAGTGATCAACGACGGGCATTCAATTCAGATTGTCCTGAAGTCAAAATCAGGTATGCTGAAATACTGCCTTGGCTTTCCCTGCTAAAACTTGTGTTGCCTTGAGACTTGCTGTTATGTGTATCTTGGAGTGTAGGAACAGTAGCTTTTCCCAGCAGTGAGCAGTTGTGCCCATTCAGATGGTCAGTCAGATTGCTTCAGAGCATGTCAAGAATTACTTCTTGTGGTGGTGTCCTCCAATTCACTGGCATTAACAGCTGTCTGCATTCAGAAGCAATCCAGACTCCTGCTAAGATAGTATGGTGCCAAACTATTCTGTACAGCTGGCAAGATTTGTCCTTGGTCCAAAGACCACATAAGTTAAAAGAACTTTTTCCGTTAATCTGAGTGCGTTCTGAGTACTAAGTACAGATTTGGACACTAAGATAGAAATGCCAGTTATATGTGCTCACAGCATTGGTGAGGACCAGGTAGCAAAGCAGTCCTCGTTTCTTAAAGGATGACATTTTTGGTGTCATTCATCAAATATGAATTAGAAGCAAATAATAAGAGAAACAATTCCAACTTAAGTGAAATTGCACTGTCTTACTCGGCTTTTCAGCTGGATAAACTATTCTGTATGAAGGAGACAAGAAAGTAGGGAGAAAAAAGTCCATTTTGCTTTCCAACACTGTGGTAGTTCTTACCATGTGTTTGGAAGAGCATCTATGTTATTCTAACCAGTCTTAGCTAGTAACAGCCTTTGGGGGGCATTTAAACAGCTGAACATTGTCTAACTGTGAGATATTCCAACTTTTGTTTCCTTCTGATATCCCAGTAATACTTGGAAATACAGCTGTGCTGAGAGTGAGGGAGTCGGTTCAGTTTTACACTGAATTTTTTAAAAAGGAAGGGTTTGTTATTTTAATAATGATGCTTTCCTTTATAATTTCCTTTCCTTGATAATTTCCATGTATTATTGCAACACATTTCTTTCCACAGAATTTTGCAGATTTGCAATAAAACAGAAATATTGTACTTCCGGTCAGTTTTAGTGCCTTCATCAGAAGCAGAGCTCTTTTCTCAAGGGACAAGGTTCTCCCCGCAGGATCAGGAATTCTTGAATTCTCCTGTGGAGGAAGTGAGAGAGACCACAAACGACCTCATCACTTGCATGCCAAAATGCAACTCCTTCAATCCTACCTTTCCCAAGGGCAGTTTATAACTTAGTAGCCATAATTAATAAGATGGGACCAACACCGAAATGTGTGTGCAAAACCACTAAGAGAATTAGAAGAAAGGAAAGACTTCTTTTTATACTTGAATGCAGTGTGATGCCAGACTGATGAGTCTTGAATTATAAGAAAATGTGAAATAGAATTAAAGTTTATAACTGAAGTATGGAATTATGATTTAGGAAATCTTGGTTTAGTTTCAGCTTTTCCTTAGATTTCATGTTACATGATTTCCCATTCTCCATTAGTAAGTTGGGAATAATTTTTCCATTTTTGGGAAGGAAAAGGCAACATTTATTATCTCTACCAAGAGGAGAAAAGAGTTAATAAACTGTGTTTGACCTAGTATTCTGGCCAATTTTCAGGGATTGAGGAAACTCCTGCAGTTTCTTTTCCTCACAGGGGATCTCTGATGACAAATCCATTTAACCAGATTATTTTGATGGGAACTGTTGAGCATTAAATGCTTTTGAAACTCTGTCCAATTAATGTGCAAGAGATCCTCATCTACTGTAATGTTAACAGTCAAAGGAAAACTTCTTTATGGAAAAAAGTAAACTGATTAAGATGCATATTAAAAATCAATTTGTCATTACTGGTGATTGATTTCATCTTTTAATTCAAGACATGCAGTCCATCTGGAATTCCGAAATCCTTTTCATTATTTAATTGCAAACATTTTCACTGGCTGCTTTCGTTTTGATGCTGGTACATGTGTTATGCATTAAGTGGAAGAACCATGACCAACTGTGTAATGGAATTGTGTACTGAAAAATGCTTTAGAGCATATCCTACTAAGAGAGAGACTTCTCTTAAGCCAGCAGCAGATTGCACAGTGGATCATCGTTTCAGAAACATTTTCTAATGAGGATCAAAAATTGCTGAACAACAAAGTGAAGTTAAACATGTTTCATACATTGACAAGAATCAAGATCTAATGAAAGGCAAAGGAAAGATAAACTTACTTCATACGTCTAAATATCATGGGATCAATGTTATAGCTTAAGCTTCGGAAATAAACTCTATGAAGCTCCTGGACATCCATGACTACATCCTATAGAGAACATTTGTTCTAGTTAGAGTTTTCCTAGAAGCAATATTTTAAAACAGAGAAAATGCTCAATTTTCCTACGAAATAGCACTAATTGAATAATATGATTTTTTATATTTATTCGTATTTCTTTAAATACTTCAATCGTCGTTTCCCGCAGTGTTTACCAGATTTGTAGATTTTCTCTGTAGGGGATATAGGTATAGACAGAATACAGATAAAACAAGATTAAGTAGCCAATCTGAATCTATACAATTAGGAAAATTAATTTTAGAAATCCTAATGGCTGGTAGATTAGTTGTGAGGAATTATGAAAGAAGGATTAATTGGAATTTCTGACTTTTTTTTTACTCCAACCTAATTGATGCTCATGAAAACCAAAATTGGTCAGTTTTCTTTCAGTTTTTTATAGTTCTGTATCTTCAGTTTTGTATTTGTACGGTTGAAATATGATTCAATTGCTAGATTATGTTTTAGTATCACACTATGTCTTGTGCTCCAAACTCAGGCTGTACAGTTTGTGTGGCAAAATAACTGTATTATGGAATTAATTTCCTGAAGCTGGAGTTTATGCAGCTAAATAATTCTTATTAATTACCAGAAATTGTAAAAGATTCATTCCAAGTCCATGAAATGTAAGTTAGAATTTAATGGATTCTGGGAAAGACTGTGTGTGCCCTTAAATAAAATCCAGCCCTGGCTAGAAGTCAGTATTCAATGATTTTAGTGGGAAGTTGCCTCCAGCATGTGGTGTGATATTTGATCTGAGGCAGATTCAGAAATCCCTGGGCAAAACATTTCCACTGATTAATTCCGTAGTAGTTCGGGCCTCACAATTGCTTGTTTTTACTGCTTATGGTGGAAGTCTCTACTAATGCAAAAGTATTGAGTTGCTATATAATTTTTTTTTGTGCCTGTGTTGCAATTGTGGACAAATGCTTTTAAGAAATTCCGGATGTTTAAATAAAGGAAGTAAAGAAAAGCCTTACCTGCCTAGAAGCTGTTTTAAGCTAAGTGAGGTATGTTGTTGCTGCTCTGGTGTGTAGGTCTGATTATATTTTCATATGGAGGCATTCTGTGTCTCAGAAGTCTGACAGGTGGTCAGCCTGACTGAACACCTTTACCTAGCAATATATTTGCAATCAAAGTTTTCTATTAATTTCTGTGACTCATAGCAAATATAGGTCATGGAGAGTAAGCATTTGGACAACTTTCCCAGTTCAATTCAGAACCCCTACCATCTGTTCGGAGCACATGGCTAATATCTTGATAAGAGCAATAAACATATTCATTCTTCTGACTGATAAAGGTACACTTTTTTTTTGGTGGTGTGTCCAGCTGTTCTACATCATAAAACAAAGAGTGCAGTATGACAGCAGTTTCACATAGCTGCCTCAATTCATGTTCTGTATCCACAAAATACTTTGAAAGTGAAGGTGTCAAGTCTGTCAACTTTACTCTTCTCCTCTCTGGTACCACTCATAAAAAAGAAGCTTGCTACAATCTGCTCATTATATTTGAAGAATACAACTGGTTCTCTGCTTCAGTGGCTTCTCTGCCTTGAAAGTCAAGTTCCTTACCACTTTTCTTCTTTCCCAGTGTTAATAGGCGGGCCATTACCTCGGGGACATGAGTTTGAGCTACACGACGTTCGATTTCACTGGGGGAGAGAAAACCAGCGTGGTTCTGAACACACAGTTAATTTTAAGGCCTTTCCCATGGAGGTAAGAGTGACACAGCATTGCATAACATTTGCAAAATGCAAAAGATTTTATTTCATAGTCTGAATTCCTGGTAGTCCAGAAGAGGATTTCTCTTAGCTCAGCCTGCTTTATATTTCAACCACAAAGCTGTCTTCCTGAGGTGTGCTTTAGTGCAGGTAGATTGGGATATGCATCTGGAACAGAATGCCTCCAGCACTCATCCCACTGTATGATTAATTGGTCATAAAGTTAACTTGAAGAATTATTAACTTTTTTTCCTATTAGTGTTCTAACAAGATCTGCCATTTCAACACTTCCTATGTCACCTTGACTAATAGCTACAGATGGGAAGAAATAGCCACTGGAAATATTTCTATGGCAAATAGTAATAATTTAGGTCAATTTGGAGTAAGCATAGAACAATTTGTTAATGAAATAGCTTTACATACCTGAAAATTGAAGATTACGTGATAGTCCTGTGTATGGGATAGTCCTGTGTATGCTCTATAAGATATCAAAGAATTAAAAGATTTTGAAACACAAGCAAAGTAATGATGCAGTCTGAAAAAATTCAGCTGCTCATGGGGTTTGTGTTCCATTTGGGCTCCTAGGCAACCCAAAATGCTGGGACCTATTTCCCCTGCCCTCCAGCAGCAGTTCATCATATTACTTCACTTCCAACTGTCCCATTGCTTACGCTTGTCAAGGAGTGGCTTGGAGTATTCCTTAGGCCTGGGCTGCAAGACTAATTTTAAGAGATACCAGCCCTGAAGTTTAGTGATGTCAGCATTACATCTTTTATTTCATTTGTTGTGCACTATTGGTTTTAAAGAAACTCAAGACTTTTCAGAGCTCTTTTAGTTATTTTTGCCTTATTTATCTATCATAATTCCTCAAGATCCTGAAACTATATTTCTTTTTTTCTCTGTGTTGTTCACCACTAAAAAATTTGTTACTGTAGCATTCAGGAGTACCAGACTACTGGAGTAGAACCGCTTTATGGAAAAAGATATAAAAATATTAAAGCAACGACTTCTTAACTAAGTGTAAAAATCTTGTGGACTTGCACCATCAATCTAATTCTTAGGATTGTTCAAATACTTGCTTTAAGAGTTGTGGGTCAGATTTTGGTGTCTCCTATTTGCTGTTTTGCACTGGTCCATCAAAATCCTCCAAAAAAACTCACTCACAGGGGGTTTCCATGTTGACTTGAGTCAGATCATAGAATCATTTAGGTTGGAAAAGACCTTTAAGATCTACAAGGCCAACCATAAACCTAACACTGCCAAGTCCTCCCCTAAACCAAGTCCCTAAGTACCACTTACACATAGATCCTCTTTGCAGATTGATTCCAGGCAGATCCTGGAAATGCAAAATTCCTTGAATGGATAAGACTCATCAACCAAAGGGAAAGCAAAGGAATGACTTCTGCATCCTGGTTATGTGGCATAATACATACAATGTGATTTATATGGGCAGGAAGACCTTCAGAATACTACAGTGTTCCCCTGAGGCAGAAAGTAGCCTGTTCATTATGAAACAGCTCTGCTTAGTACTTTCCCTCAAGGCTAATCTAGCATGCAGTGATCAAGAAATATTCACATGAACTGTGTTGAGAACTGAACTTGGGAATCTATCAGGCTTCCTATCCCCTTGTTTATTAAGGATCACTTGCAAACAGTCTTGGTGGTATGCGAGAACAATCTATTGATCATCTGCAGGAACCCCATAATTATCTACTCCAAATGAGTCCAGAGATACAAAACAAAAAAATTAATCAATCATGAAGGGATTTCATTCTTCTCCCACTTTAAAAGCAGCACAGCAGCTGCACAAACAGAATTCTGGCAGAGTTGAAGAACATCAGCTGGAGGTGAGCAAGCCAGAGTTTTTGTCTCTTGCATCTAAGCAGCTTTCAGCTAAACTCTGATTTCCAAGAAATAATTACTGATGCAAAAATTCTGTGGCAGGAAAAAAATGGCTTTAATTCACACTTTAAGTACAGTGTGAATATTTCATTTTGCAAACAGATCCTTCTGCAGATTAATTCTTACTGTAGAAAAAGACAGTGCAGCTGGATGGATTCAAGGTCAGTTGCATACAGGTGTGTTGGTTGAGCTGGTTCATCATCTTCTGCTCCATATTGCAAGAAAGTGCAAGCAGTTTATTTGACTGTAGATGAGCTGCATTTCCTTCTGCTATATGCACAAAGAGCTGCTATATTAATTCCCTCTTAAATACTTCAAATCAAGTATTATACTTGAGCAATAATTTCACAGGTGCTTGTGACCACTGTAAATGTTTATGAAGCAATACACCTAAGACTTTTTTTTTTAAATAATTTTAATCAAGGACCAGGAAATCTTGTTTTCTTAGTTTAGACATTGGCGTTAGTTTATGCGTTGTTTGAAATAGGTCATATATTCTGAATGTGTATTGGCCTAAATTTTCACTGTGTTTGTTAGTTAGGTAAATATTGTAACACCACTTTTTAAAACAAGGAAAAGCAGAGGGCTGAACATATCAGTGTAATTCTCCTCTCTGTTCCATGAAAACAAGAGCATGAAGGGCCTTCTTGCCTTTTGGCCTGAAGTTGGAAGGAGACATTTGTGCAACTTTCTCCAGAAATCTTTCTCACCAAGAACTTCTACTGCATGTAAGGCAGTGTTATGTTGGCCACCACATATGTTAAATGTTTAGTAGGGTCTTAACAGTGAGAACCTGTTGTTTGCCAGCAAAAAGAAGTGGGTATCAAATATTAGATTGTGCATGTTTCCACAGAGCACTTATACAAGTGTGTTATCTGAACCTGATTTAGGTGTAGGAAAGAGAGGAACTATTTGGAATTTTTATTTCTCACCTTCATGCCAAGAGTATGGGTTGGAGAAGGGGGAAGAACAAATGACGAACTAGTGAAACTCACTCTCTACCTTACCTTTGATGTATAACAGGGAGATAGAGGAGGACAGGAATAGCAAATTACTGCAGTTTATTTTTGTTGTTAATGAAGTAAAATGGAAGCAGCTAAAAATGGATTCCCATAGTATCTGATCTCTCTATAGTGCCAGGATGAATGAACTTACGGTCAAAAAAGAAATGAAAGCCAGCAGGAGAAAGTGAATCACGTGATAACACCAATACTGGCTTATGAAGAAAAAAGAAAAAGAAAAAATCATTTCACTACTTCTGAAGTGAAGGGAAACAGGGAAATTTATGCCTTAAAGGTGTCTCTTCCTCTTAGTTACTCGGGTGGTGGTGTGACCAAAGGCACAAGCTGACCATAATGGCACAGTTGTTTCCAGGCCACTGCTCTGAAATAAAACTGTATCAGAGAAAATAAAAAGGTTCCTTTCACCACTTGCAATATAAATAGGAGGATAATTCTCTGTAATCCATCCTCTTTAAAATGTAGGATTACATTAGCTGTGAACCATGTGAAAGCTCTCAGTAGAAGAGCGTTGGCAGAAAATCATTAAAAAAATGTTTCCAAGATGTGCAGGAAGATTAAAAACTATTGTTGTCTGTCCTACATTTTTTGACTAGAACAGAAGAAAATCCAGTTACTGGAAGGACCAGAATCAGTTCTGTACAGGAATAAAAGATGTTCCTTTTTGTTGCATAATGAAGAGCAGATTAATTCATTCTGTAGGTTCTTTCAGAGTCACTGAAATATCTGCTGCAATGAAGGTAACAATGCAAAAATCATATTCGACCCTTGATCTGATTTAAACCATTAGGTTTTCCTTTTTTCACAAGGAACATTTCCTAAGGTACTCATCAAACAGGGTTACATCTCTAGGGCTTCAGGTTAGGCTGTCAGCATTACGCTTATCTACTCATCTTTACCATCTTCAGTGTGAGGTTGTCTCTGTGCCCAGCTTTGAAATCAGATATCTGCATGCTGTGCATCCCCTTTCTAGCATTTCTTGAGAAAAGGCATCATGCTTTCAAAACAGAAATGTATTTTTTGCCAACTTTTAATATTTTTTTACCAATGTTATTTAACCTTGCCATCTCTTTTAATCATTTTCTTATTAGCTTGTTTAAGCTAAAAAATAAAACAGAGTATTTGCAATAGAAAATCTGGGAGACAATGTGCATGCAAGCATGTCTCTCCCTCTTTATGCAGAGAATTACAAGCTGCAGAAGGACTGGGTAGGTGTGAATGGCAAGCAGAATTTAATCCTTGTTGACAGTAGTTTGTAATACAAGCATCTAATATCTGATATCTGGGGATTTTTGCCAGTTACTTTAATGGGACTATGATCCGAGTAATGAACCCTAAAAGATAAGTTTTAAACCAAGGAGTAAATCCTGTTGCCTTAGTTGATTGCACTGATTACCTACTTGTGAAAAAAGAGTTAATTCTACTCATATTGGCAGCAGAAGACCCATGAGTGAAGAATAGGCAGTCATGAATGTAACAGGAGGCAAAAAGAACAGATTCCAGAAGAGTTTGTGTAGCATGGCACTGAGGTCTGGAACTCTTCTCAGAAATTGCCCAAGTTTTCTGGTAGAAAATTAACTTGTTACCAAAAGGCTTGGCCAATCTTCTAAATTTTGGAATCATTGCAGGTGAATACTGTGATCTGTGATTAAATACATTGTGTCTTATAAGGAAATGATGATATTCATGTAATAGCTATATCCTTGACAGGTTAAGA
Source organism: Manacus vitellinus (assembly GCF_001715985.3). NCBI lineage: Eukaryota > Metazoa > Chordata > Aves > Passeriformes > Pipridae > Manacus > Manacus vitellinus. Next base: position 36,569,489 of record NW_021939396.1, read on the forward strand.
ATAACAGACTAATAATAGTTCAAAGCAGATATGATGATTGGACACTATCCAACTTTTGAGGACAGAATTGTGTAAAAACACAGGAAAACCATGCCAATATTTAAATAGGTGTTTTCAGGTTTTTTTTCTAAATCTCAGTGATTTATACAGAAGCAATTTTTTGCACATTATGTAGATGCCATTTAGGAACATAATAATAACACAGCTTTACACAGCACTCCATGGGCAAAGTTGGTCTTAGCACAGTTCCAGGACTGTTAGTGAATTGTGTTATATGGGATTCTAGTCCCATAGATGCAGGTGCTTAAGTGTTTTTCTGCATTTTTCTATGTACTGTACACTCTGCAATCCCCTAATTGATGTGACTTCTGCTTGGATGGATTTTTTGTAGTGGGACAAAACTGTGAGGTCTTTGTCCCCTTTCAGTATACAGGGAAACAGGAAACCAGCAACAAGATAAAGTTACCATCATCGTAAAAGCACACATGACAAGCTTATGACTCCTGAGATTGCTGGGTGCTAAGTTCTTTCAGTGTTATATTTTTATTGTTGTTGAGGGTTAATTTGACCTAAGTAGGCACATGCAGTCTCTGAAGTATACTTTGTTTCTGGGTAATTTGCCAATATGAGCTTTGGTTGGCCCTTGTTTCGCTCAGTCACATATAGTTTGAATTTTTCAGGCAATGCTTTGTATTGTGAATTCCTGAAAGCAGGTGCAAAAATGGGCTGAGGTACTAGCATGAACATGCTTTTAGCTTGTCTAACACCTGAAAAAATTCTCACTTAAGCTCTGTGGAAGAATTGTTGACATATTCAGGGATAGCAAATGTGAATTGCCTTCTGTGCAAAATCTACAATTTATTTATTGAATTTTGGAAGATATAGAAGCTACCAGACTCCGGGTCAAAGAGTGGCATTAACAATCTATACTGAAAACTCTTTATTCTTTTGTCTGTTTTTTAAGAGCCATTTACAGTGAATTTTGTGTGGAGAAGCTTTTGGGCTCATATGCATCTAAAACTGTTTTGAGGTGGCAATTGCAATCATCTACTTCTATCAGGATGGAGAATTTCAGCATTCATTGAAGAAATAAATTTTTCAAACTAGAAATGACTGAGCAGAATAGGACAAATTCTTCTAAGGGAAAATTTTGCAGGTGGAGAGAAGTTGGAGGTGAAGGAAAAGAGAATGAGAAGAAAATGAGGAGTTACTCCCCTTCTCTGGGCTCCATATTCCATCTAATCTGATCTTATTGGTTTAGTTCTGCAAGAACTTGAATCTAGGGCTTGAACCTAGAAGTTAGATTCTTGGGAGTTTCAAACCACCACACCTAAGAACTGAAAACCTTTGAAGGCTTCCATGTATTTGCTGTTATGCCCAAGTGCTTCATAAGCACATATAATATAATCCTTAACACATCAGTTTGGGGGAGACAAGATCTGCTATTGCCAACGAACTGGTAGAAAACAAGTTCAAAGGCATTAAATTGTTTGACTATAGTCACATATGATGCTTTTTTCAGAACTGACAGAGAACTGCCTCAGGATTCCTAGATACTTGAATGCTAGTAAGACTTTCAGACATTGTAGTACCGGAATAACTAATTTAGGTTGTAAATCCCAGTTCAGCAATTTAACCACAGAGATATCTGATGCCCTACTCCAAAGAACACACTGTTGTCAATGTGATACTGGTCATTCCTGCCTTTTTGCTGTCCCAGCATTAAACCACATAATGAACTGAACTGGGGAGCAGTTAAAGTTTAGCAAAATTTGTGGAGTTTATGGAACTGTGGGAGAGGAGAAAAGCATAACACTATTATGCAATCTGCAAACTTGAAATTCAAGAGAAAACTGTTGGAGAGGCGTAGCAAAGTTTATTATTTCAAAAGAAGCTTACCCAACATTACAGGAAAAAAATCCTGAGTGAGTTTCCTAGAGGAGTGCACTATGGAAGAGCAACTGTTCGCTGGATAGCAGTCAAGGTTATGATCTAAGAAGATAATACACAGCTGCAGATTCTCATCTCCTAAGAGACACCTTTGCCTTGTAACACAGAGAACTGTGGGATTCAAATTAGTTATTCATAAAACTTAGTGCATTGACAGGGAAGGAGTGTTTTCTATTCTGCCTTCATTAGAGAATCTATCACTGAGAATTAAACTGATTATTTTATTCCTTCTACACATGAACAGTCTGGTTTTAAATTCAAGCCAACAGATTGCAGGCAACATTTTGGAATTGGACATGCTTTTATTAAATGCTTAGTCATATAAATAACACTTTCAGAATTAAATAGTTAACCCATAGCACTTTGTGTTTTCTGTCTTCTTGATGGCATTTTTAGTCTGTAATATCATCAACTACCCATCAAGGTCCAGTCCTTTTCCCGAGCTTCTCTCTATGTAACTGTGCAGCTGTAAAGCACATGCAGACACACACATATGCCCATTTCTTACTATTTGGTTGATATTGAAAGTCAGCAACCTAGAAACAAGGATATTTTACTTTTTTCATTCCTTTTCTTATCCTGTATACATTTATTACAGTTGGAAAAATGTTAATTTTGATTAATTCCTGCTTTCCTTTAATCTCCTGAGTGTGCCAGTAGACATAAACTGTGCTTGTGCTTTGAAACACCAAGAAAAAATAAATACACACAAATGACAATTTCCCCTACACTCTCTGACATTTTTGCCAATGATTTTCCTAAAAAATAGGGAAGTGAATGTTACGTGTCAGCAGCTTCTGTGGGCCAGTGAGGAGATAGGTGAAAATATTGATGTTGTGGTTGCATTAACCATGAAGATAATTTATGCCCATGGTTGTGAGTGCTGAGACAAGTGCTGTGGTTTTTGGCCTTGTGTCATCCTCCCCATGTCCCCTTCTTTTTGGTGGGAAGAAAGCCTCTCTTTGAAGAGTTAGTCCATCTCATTAGAAAAGGGACATGAGATTTGACCTGTTTTTATTTTTTTAATAGTTTAAATTATTCCCCCCCTCCACAAACCTTTTGGCTTCTTTTGCCAGAACAGAAAGAGCCCCCAGTTCCATTTTTAATGGTTCCTGTTACTTTTCTTTTTAGATTACTGTTTGTAGCTGTTGTCTTTTGAGTTTTTCCATATACGTCACTATTTCCTACTGTTAATTTCATTTTTTTAATGGACTAGTAGTTCTTGGTATAATATGAAGTGAGGATGATGCATGTGATTAGACTTTTCAAAGGGAACACAGATTCCTGTTTAATATAAGATGTTGTAATGTTTTTATTATTCTGCAATGTAGATAATTCTTTAGCACAAGTGATTTGCCACAGCAACTGTGGGAGTGTTTCCTGAGATGCTGCAAATAATTCAGTAGTTCCACTATTCTTTACCTTTTCAGTACCACATCTGAAGGTTTGCTTCACAATTGCCTAGAATACTTCTGCTGTCACTAGGATGACTTCTTTGTTAAGAGAGTGTCTTTGGAAGGTGTCTTTGCAATCCTTCCTTTTATGATCCAACAAAAATAATTTTATTTACAGAAATTCTGCCCTCTTTCAGAGATATTAATAGAGAGCAGAGCAACAGTCAGGAAGGATTCTGGACTACGCTGATGTCCTATTCAAGCATTTGTTCAGCATGTTTTAGCTGTGAATTTAGCTTTTGACCTGAGACGTGTAGTATCTCACACCATGACTGCAAAGGTTTGTACTGTGTCTCCAGGATACCTTGTACTCTGCTCCAGCATGATTTGCTTGCACCTAATTTCTCTGATCTTAGATTACAGACTTCTTTGTTCAGGGAATGTCATCTTGTTCTGAAAATACTTGGAGCCTGACCATTAATCCGCAGACTAGATCTGCTCAATCTTTAACTCTTTAAATAAATTGTAACAAGCAGAAGTTCAGTAGAAGATTTTGTTTCCCTTCTCCTATGTTATATCAATCAGGAGAGGTTTAATGCTAACAGTGTTGTCATCTGTGTTTCTTGGATCTGCTTTCAGTTGTGTCTTTTATGGTGAAATTAGTGTTGCTTTCAAAGATAGGCCCAGTGGCATTTTGGCACCTATCCACAAGAGAAGCCTTGAAAAATTCAAGACTGGAAACATAAACCAAGCACACCGATCTATAACTTAACTCCCTTGGCAACATTTCATCCTCTTCTATTTGATTTTGCCTGGGCTTCACGATCTAGTAATTTTCTTTATTTTCATTTGCTTTTTTGAAGGAAGCTTATTTACGTTGACTGAACTGTAATGTTTAACCATGAAGACTTTGTTACTTTATGAGTTTTTGTTTCTCTTTTTTTGTGGCATGGAGTATGTACACATACTCTCACTTCTCCTAAGACATTTTCAAACAACTTCTGTATCAATTCCATTAACTTTATTTTCCTAAACCTTTCCTTCAGGCTGTTAATAACTAACTTTCTGGTTTTTAAATCACTTTTCTTAAAGCTGTGTGCCCTGGTCATATCCTTGGTTCAGTCTCCTTGTGAGGATTTGGAACTTAATTACTGTATGTTATGGTCACTGCCAACAGCTTAGTCAATTGCTTCCTGAAACAATTCATTGCCAAGTCAAGTATCACCTCATAAATTCTTGTGCACATGTAAAATGGCAAGACACAATTTTTCCACATTTTGTCCTCCTATACTGTTGCTTATGCAATATTTGTGCTGTTGAAATTAGACATAATTATTGTATAACTAGGCTGTGTTGCCTTCTGTTATTACTAGTATAAGTCCTCAGCTTCATTTCATCCCTCTCAAACCAGGAAAAAGACTTCATGCTGGCCCTAGTTGGGTAGCCACAGTTTGTCATTTGTCCTGTTCCCTCCTCCACTTTTATGGCATGTTGTGAGTGAAACTAGAATATGCTGATCTTTGACGAACTTGGGTGAGTCCAGGAGAACATTTCTTATCTCTACAGTCTTTAGCAGAGCAATTCTACTGCTTTAATTTACCTTGGTGGTATTCACTTATCCCTGAGATGGTGTTTATGTGGAATCAAAACAGAATTTCAACTCCACTCTCTCAGCAGTGACAGAAATATGACAAAACCCAGCATGCTCAAAATTTCCAGACTGACGTGTTTTAGGTGCAACTCTGATTAAGATATGGTGATGCAGTATTCAATTAAATATTAGTATTTTGATGTACAGCCTGTATGAATTGAAATAAGAGTTGGGAAGATATGAGAGCAATAGCAAATCTCTCATCCTTGAGAGATTTGCAGAGAAATACCTTCTCTCCTGTAATATTAGGAGACTGAGCAGACTTTTCTAGAGCTTGTAATTGCTACTTACACAGATAACAAGAAATAGCTGTATAATCTAGTTCTGACCAAGGAACAAAGGTTTCCAAAAAATTAATTTACACGTGATGCAGCATTCATTGAAGAAAGAAGCTTTGGTAATAATTAGCTTCTCAGTAAAGAGTGTAGAGAGTGGAAAAAATGCAGTGGGCGATTGCAACAGCAGCATAGATTCAAGCAAGCCTATTGATGATTGTGTCATAATCTGATATTCTAACAGTTTAATAGATCTGAAGAGGAATTATTTAACTATTATGGTCTTCTACTGTGCTTAGAGCACAAACAGGAACCTATGAACAGAAGAATCCCCCATGTCGCAAGCTCTTGTAATATGGGCTGTGGTTGCCAATTGGATTGAGGCAGGACCTACACCCAGTTTAGGCAGGTGTTTCATGCTGCCTCCTGCTGCCTCAGCTGCCGATGGTTTTATCAGGCATAAGTCCCCCATAGGGCCTGTTTCTGGTGCCAGGGAGGTCAGGAGGATTTCTTCTGTTGGCACATTTCCCCTTGACTCCCATGGAGCGTGAGCTTGGTGCTCTGTTCCAAACTGCCTGACTTAGCCAGTGGAAACACAGTACATCAAACGGTGTTTTTTAGGAATGCCAATAGTAAGTTAGGGTTTCAGTAGTTTAGCAATCAGTATTCATAAAGAAAGGAGTTACAGCATATGAGCTGCTTTTTATGGTAACAAGACATTCCAGATTGTGTGGGTTTATATCAAATTTGTGACATTAAGATCATATAAGAGTGCAGAAATGTTGGAGTAGAGTCCTTCTTCTCCCCTTACCATTAATCAGATACATCATAACAGAAGATGAGTTGTGATTTATTTCAGAGTGTATTTTCCAGTAAAGCATTAGCCTGTCTTATGTTTGGTCTGGTGTTTGGGTGGCAGGTGCGCACTAGCATGTTGCAGCAAGGGACAGAGCTAGTAGCAACTTTACTGACATTGTAAGAGTCAGGAAAGCTTATCTGAAAGTAAGCTTAGGTGAAACATGGTCATTCACTGAGGCGGATTCAGGAAGAGATATCATTCAGGAGTCAGTCAAGAGATGTTACTCTAGTTATCATAGGCAATTTCTGCCTGGGCTCCTGAACAGAGACTCCTGGGAAGTGTGAAAGGACTAGAGGCAAGGGACACAAGTTGCAACAGCAGAGATTCTGATTAGATACGAGGAGGAAAAAAATCTTCATTATGGAGGAGGGCAAACACAGAAAATGATATCTAGAAGGGCTGTGGAATCTACATTGTTGGGATATGCAAAGCTTAGTGGGACAAGGACCTGAACAACCTGATCTGACTTTGAATTAGTAGCTAACTTTGAAACTGGTGCTGCTGTGAAATGGTTGAACTTCAGAGGTGACTTCTGACATAAATTATCCTGTCATTACATGTTTTATGTGTGAACTGGGAATAAAATAAGGTCAGCGACAGAACTTAGAAGATCATTTTTGCTCTCAGTGAACTTAGGACCCTGCAGATTTCGACAGAGCAGTCAGTGCCCCAGACAGGGGAAAAACATGTTTTTGTAACGGTGTTTTTTATTGAGACACACTGGCTTCCAGAACTGATAAATGTGCTAGGTCATATAAAGTGACTTTGATTCCTGCCAGAATCTGTCAGCCCAGGGACTCTGATTTTGTATAAATATCTACCATCCCAGGCCTTTTCATATTGACATAAAAGGTGTGGTAAAGGAGTGGTTTTAAGGGTAGTGTTTTCATTTGTTTATTGATTTTAAAGACAGAATCTCAGGTCCTTACTCAGTTTTGAGAAAGTCTTGTCTTATGATAGGCCCCTTATTAATGTCTGTCGGCTTTCTGTAAGTAAGGATTGGGATCAGTAGTCTTTTTGTTGAGTGGGAACTGGATGAAAATTGAGAAGTTTCTCAGAATTTTTTCCATACAGAATAATGCTTTGAAGGAGTTTGCTCTGCTACCCAGAATAACTTCGTAGTCTTCCCTGTGAAGGAGAGTCTCTTGAGCTGTTCACAGAACAGATCAACTTTATTAGTACTTTATTATGATTTGCCTTCATGAGTTTTTATCTGATTTTAAAGAAGTCACTGCTACAATTCTTTGATTTACAGCTGGAGTGCTAAAAAGCTCCAAATTATTTTTTTTCCACGAGAAAAATGTATTTTTTGAGTGCTAAGGACTTTCTCACACCTTTCTTATTATTTTGAAAAATATACTCTCTGGTATGTCAAGCCAGCCACTGATAATCGGTAACCATATAGCTGACAGATTTTGGTTGTGTATAACCATTGTAACTACCAAGTATCAAAACATTAGCTAACAATTTGAGCACAGCCTCTCCTGCCATACTGACATGTGCGGCTTCTTTGTACTCTGAATGAGAACCACACAATGGTAAGCTGCCAATGCACTGCAGCTGATTGTTTAAAAAACCCTCATGGTTGTGTTCATATCAGGGACTGGCACTCCTTATGAGTGTGCACTTTTTGTGCAGCTATCTCAAATCAGTCTGTAAGTGAAGGTTATTAAAATACAGAACATTAATCTAATAGCCTCTGTGATTATTCCTAGTTGTAAGACACAGATGCATGGATATGAAGTTGTCTGTGTGCATGGGCATTATATCATATTGAGAGTTTCAAGGTTTGTGAAACCACTGGGGTCTTCCCTCTCTGAATATTTGATTCCACTAAATATTAAAAAGAGTTACAGACCATATTGTTTGTGGACTGTACTCTCAAGAGTTCGAATTTTGTAATGTTTATAGACTTTTTTTTACCATCTTTCTAAAAATCTGTCATCTGTTGTTTATATCTGATGTCATATTAGAAATAAAAAAGAGCACACAAGAGTCAGAACTGCTTCAGAGAACCAGAAATACACAGGATAAAACATGACTGGGAAAAAACACTTTACTACAAACACTCATTTACTACTTCCTTGCTACTTCACTTTCTGAATAATTTTTTCATGTACTTCCCCAGCCCCCCTCTGAGTTACATTTTTCCTACCTTGTAGAAGAAATAAGTTGATTTGACTTCCAGTTTTTTAAGTGCATGTCTGCATCTGTTTATTTATTTTAGTGTACATGCATGGCCTTATAGAGTTAAAACAAAAGATATGAGGCCTATAGGCCTGTTGTTAGGAAATATTATGGTATTGATTATTATTTTCCTTTAGGTTGCCTGTCTAATTTAGATTTGTAAATCCCTAATGACAGAATATTTTCTGTGAATAGCTAATTCTGAATATCACCTTGATTTAGGACATGAGAACAGAATAAATTCCCTGCTGTATCAGGTGAACAGTCCATCCAGTGTGCTGTTGTTAGCAGGGTTAACAAGGGATGCTGTGTAGGAAAAGCACATGAGCCTGACGGCTTTTTGGTTTATTCCCTGTTCATTTACCATCATAGGACTAGGAGTACTCTCTACCTCTTTTCTTTAATGTCTCTTTTTGACTTGTCCATAATTTGTCTAGCTCATTTATGAACCTGCTGACAGTGTTTGGCACCACAGTGTCTGTGACAGCAAGTTTGCAACCTGCTGTGTAAAAAATATATCACCAATCCACTGTAATTGTCACCACCTTTAAAGAAGTAACACAGTAGCATCTTAAACACAGATCAGAAGTTCATTCTACTTCGGGCTTTAACAATCCAGTACAAAATGATGATTCTTGTTCCAAGGACCCTACTATGGAATTTAAACATCCTCAAGTTACAGAAACCTGCCGCGGTCCGAACTGGGGGAGGGGAATGGGGCCGCGACACAGCACGGATTCCAGACACAAAGGTGGGGTGCAGGTAGAATCTCTATTCCAGCGCGCACGCGGGGTTTTTATCCGGAGGGAAAGGACCAGAACGTAGGGCGGAGCAGGAGACAGACAGGCGGGGGGACAAACCAGGATTGGGCCATGGGCAAAAGTGGGGGGGAGCGCAGGAGGGACCAGGGGAGGAAAGGGCGAATGGGGGCTGTCTCCTGCCGCAGCTTCTCCAGCCAATCTGCAGAGAAGACAGAGGAGCAGGGAGGTGAGCAGGCCGGGACGTGCCCGGAAGATACAAATTCTGGGGGAACACACAATGTGTACATGCACAACAACTATAAAGTCCGAATCATAAAGTCCGTTCTATCGCTGTACATATTTTTCCATTTCCGGAATTGTTCCCATTCCGATTCCTGGTCCTCGACAGAAACCTTTGGACCAGAAAGTGCTGACTGCCTATCCTTCAGTACCTTTAGTAATGCTGATTATTAAACCTGAACCTAGTCTAGGGGTGTCAACATTAGCTTTAAATACATTCCTTTTTTGTCTTTGTGATATCACAAAATCACAGAATGGGTAAGGCTAAGGGGACCACAGTGGGTCATCTGGTCCAATCTCCCTGCTCAAGAAGAATCATCCTAGAGCACACTGCACAGGTTTGCATTCAGACAGTTCTTGAATATATCCAGACTCCACAATTTCCCTGGGCAATCTGTTCCAGTGTGTGGTCACCTGCACAGGAAAGAAGTTCTTCCTTTTAGTCAAGTGGTGTTGGTGTTATGGTGGTGGGGTTTTTTTGTTGTTGTCTTTTTGGGTTTTTTTTTGAGTAGACCATTCTGATCTCTACTGAGCCAGTGGAAAGGAAGGAGGCTTGGAGAGGATGCACAGATGTAAAGATACTCTTGTACTATGGTTCTTCTCTCATGCATCACATGAGTGTATTTTGTATCATATCTTCCTGTCAGGCTATTGAACGGGCTAATTCTATAACTCTTAATGCATTACAGTATTACACAGAGGTTTTGGTGTAATTTTTCTACATGATACAGCCTTATCATAGGAAAGTCCCTGCCCTGATGAACCTACTGCCTAAAACAGGACAAAAATATGTTTCTGGATAAATTGGAGTCATTGCTTGTACGGTTTGAAGCGCTTGCTCATTTTCCCCTTTCTTGGACTCAATATTTTCCTTTCAGATCTTAAAAAGCCTGCTGCTGTCAAAATGCAGACAGATATCAGATTAGACTTCACCTCCAAAGTAGTACAACACGTTGAATGCCACAGCAGCTCCAGCCAAGACCCGCCTGTTGACACAGGCAAAGTCATGGTCTCTTTACGTTTGGCGATTGCCCTTGGTGCTGTTGTTCCAGCCACCAAAGGACAAGCTTTGTGCCACGTGCCATGCAGCGCTGTTCTCGCTGCACCAAGGACGCTGCCATCCCTGCTGCAGTCACTCCAAACTTTTTCTTTCACATTTCCTTCTTAATGTCAGGATTTTGGTGAGGACTGTGAGATTGTGTGATCTCCCTCTAGTGAGGAGCTGGTGCAAATGCCAGGCTCATCTGTGGAAAAGTGGAGTGCTTTGGCTTTATCTTCCCGGGTGGTGGTGGCTCTGTGCCTGCCAAAGGAAGCCTTGGAGACTGAAATATTATTTTATCCTCTGGTTTTGTTCCTTTAAAATCCAAAGACAAATCAAATATGTAACAAAGCTTTTTATACATGATAAAATGCACAACACAAAGTAAATCCATGGGCAATAAATAGCTTAGTTGTAACAGGGAACATTTGTAAATCTACAAGTTTTGTAGCCATGGGCAAGTAGATTATTTGTATTAGTGTTCTCATGTGCAAATGAATTATTATATTTCTTAAGAAAAGTGTTCCATGTTTTTTTGCAGCAGACACTTTTGATCAGAATTAATAGAATTGTTTGGATGATAATCTGGAATTTAAATCAATTTACAGTATGTTCATTTAAATGTTTGTATTTACTTTTGAAATGATAATCATCAAGAGCAGTGCCTAAAATTCTTATTGGAGATTAAATAAGTGGAGAGTGATTGCTTGAAGAACTCATCTTCTGTGATGCTGAAATGCCTGAGTGAACTCCTGTTGTTCAAGGGGCAGTAAGCATTTCACAGAGGCTGTTATTGTGAAGAAATAAAACACAAAATAGGAAGATATATTATCTGTTTAAAAACTAATTTTGCTGAAGTTGGAAACAACGTTGGATATCAGGGTGACATTTTAACTTCTTTAGACACATGACTGAGCAAAATATTAATAATGATTTTACAACAGGAAGTAAGTCTAAGAGTTTGTATTTTCTTAGCTGTTTTATCTCTGTGAAATGTGCAAAAGTTGACAGATAAACTTCAAAGCTGCTCTGCTTGGGATGTTCAAGTTCTGCAGTGTTATCAAACCTAGTCACAAAGATTACATTTTAGCATTATTTCTGGAAAAACTCATGTTCGAAATGTATGTTATCTTTCAGCAGATAGTACCCTTCCTTCCTTCCTTCCTTCTTTGCTTCCTTCCTTCTTTCCTTCCTTCCTCCCTCCCTTCCTCCTTCCCCCCCCAACTGTCACTCTCTTTTACAGTACTTTTCTCTTTACCCCCCATCTTCCTTCCCCTACCTTCTTTCCCCCCTTTCCAACCACCTGATAATCTGTCTTCCAGCACTTTGCTCAAACACCACTTCCCACATGGTGCTATGACACTTGACCAGAACAGACTTTGTGTTTGTTATCCGATATGTAGTGCCTGCCATGGTTTCATCCATTAACTCCTGCAGGCCCTGCTGCCCTGTGGAAGAAGGCAGTCGAGGGCTCATATTTTCCCCTTTACCATCCCTTTCTTTCTTGGCTGTCCTAAGGTGGTCCTCCAGCCACTTTTCTCTGCTTGACTTTCTCTACATTTAACTTTTCCCAAAATCACTTCCACTCTTACTACTGACGTTTGAGTGACTCATCTCGGGAGGCGTGATGTTAAGATAGTAGAGTCAGTCAGTCTAACGTGTGTTTGGACAACCTCTGTGCATAATAATTCTCCTACCTTGGGAGACAGTGGGATGGCTGAGAGGCCGTGTTGGTGGGCTTCAATAGCTGATGTTATTTCAGTATTCAAAGTGAGTGAGTTGGTAAATCATAATTAGTACAATCATTCACACCTTTGCTGTATATATTTGGTAAGTGGCTATGCATCACTTTATCTGCAGCTGATGTTTTTTCTTGGTGTTCCTGATATTTATAATAGTAATGCACTTATCTATACGTGCACAACCATGGGCATGCACATATGTATAGTCATGCACATATGTGTAGTCATGCACATGCTAAAGCTTTGTTAATTGATGTTAATTGCTGGTGGTTTTTTATTGCAAAACATATTTCTCTATTGGTCTATTTGCACTGCTTTGTTTTAGCTTCATCTAATGCACTGGAACTCTACACTGTACAGCAGCATTGACGAGGCAGTAGGGAAGAAGCATGGAATAGCTATTATTGCTTTGTTTGTGCAGGTAAGTTTCCTGGGTTACATTTGTTATGAAGCACTGTCATTTGTCTGAGGATAATGAGGTCCTTTCCATTTTATTTAATTTGTAATGATTTCATAAAATAAAACAATGTATGACTGCTAGTATTCTATTCAAAAGATACTTCTCAGTCACATCTTCTATGGATGTGCCAAGTAATTCTTGTTTAAACAGGATATTGGAATTATGTTAGTTAAAGAAGAGATAATATATAGTTGACCATAAGTAGACATCCAATCTCCATTCCTTTGAGGGCAGAATGAGGGCTGTCAAGATGTACAAGTGCTTCACTATCTCTGTGGTGTGTTTTTTCCGTTTCTGGCCAGGCCTACTGTTCGGGTAGTCATATTACTTCTTCAGAGACCGAGGGTGCTAACAAGTCTTGCCACAGACCCTCAGAAAAGCCTGCAATGAGGAGGCTTAAAGCTTCCTGGGAACAAGGTGTAATGAAAGCTGGAAAGTTAATGCCATAATCTAATTGCTGTTGAAGGTTTTTCAAGGTCTGCACCCTATAAAGATTTTCTGTTTTAGTCCTCAAATACCAGATTCTCATCCTCTTCATGAGGAACGGCAAACCGTTTCATTTAAATGGGTTTGGAGGAAGAGGTTTAGAGTTCATGCTTAGATCAAATGGATTTTCTTTCACAGTAATATTAGTAATTTGTCGTATTTCATAACGAGTTTATGAATGCCTTTGAGCTTTACCTCTGAATTTGAAGGTATGTTGGTTATTACCTCAACACTCAGATAGAACTGCTAAAAATGGAAGTTATAAAGTCTTCAGTTTTGTATCCTAGAGGGCTGTGTGATAATTGCTTATATAAGTCACCTTCTCATTCCAACAGAGGTAACCTTCGAGTTAGTCAGAAAGTTATATATAAGTTCTTAAATAAATCTGAAACTTCAATGATACATTTTCCATTTCTGGTCTCTCACCTTCATCAGTGTTCTTAAGCATTCCAAAAGGCTTTTTCATTAGCCAAGAAAGGCATCACATAATTACAATTGACCAGAAGAAAATAATATTTATGCTCTTTATTAAAGGATCAGGGAGAGGAAATTCAGTGACCATTTTTTCCCAGTAAAGGCATGAAAATATAATTTTGCATCACACTTCTCAAATATATCATTTTAAGGCCAGTGAAAATATTTTCACTGATATAAGTGACAGCCCTTGGGGATTATTAATTTAGAAACAGCATCTTTGAAGTGACTTCAATATCTGTTACCTACTTTGAAGGTTTTCAATTGAAATTCTGTTCTCAAACAAAAGAAAATCCTGTTAAATTCATAGAAATAACAAAGTACTTTTTGTTGACATTCAATTGTTTCCTTCCAGTGACTACTATGTCATTCGATTCCAAGAGAAACAAAGAGCAAACAAATTTTTCAGGTCTAGCTCTCATGTTCTTACTCATACTGGCTTATTTCCTCACCTCATGTGCATGCATGTTGACAGAGAAGTCAAGTGGAAGGCCATTCTGTGTCTTCCAATTTTGACAATGTTGTTCTGCAGGTAAAAGCTTGGGTCCTGGAATGGGTTATTTAGGTCAGAAGCAGCTGAATTCAGTGTGCAGGGTGAACTACGTTCATGTAAAATTAGAATCTCTTATTTCAACAATGTGTTTCTTTTAAGAGCCCCATCTTCTGTGCCTTAAAGGTGTTTGGTAAAGGCAGTGCCGCAGCCTGCTGGGAGCCCAGCTTTCACTGGCAGGATCCCAGAGATGTCATGAGGGAGGGAATCTGCCATTCTGTGCTCTGAAGGCAGGAAAAAACTCCCCCAAGCTTCATAGATACCTTGGGCCAGATTTGCAACGCTGTGGGAACAAATTCAAAAAGTGTCTGTCATGCTTGTTCACCCTGTTCCTTTCTGTATACTTTTCTGACAAAAACTGGTAAGGACAAACTGTATCCTTGGCATTTATATGTCATAATACTGCAGGATTTTGACTCCACATAGAGTGTATGCTGAAAAACAGGGTTAGTCAAGACTTAGTGGACTTAACTGTGACTCTTTTTCTGTGAGTTTCTGTCTCTACTTTAAAGTATTTAAACCTTGTTTACTTTTGACCGGTGGTTTTGTAATGATTTAATTGTTTGAAGTTGCTGTGTATCAGTGTATTTGATTAACAGAAGTTTGTGTAGCCTATGTAAAAACAACTATAGAACTTACTGGTCTGGTTGACCTCTGTTTTGCCTCACAGTTTCTGAAATAGCAAGAGACTGAAACTCATCTTCACTTGCTGTATTTCAGATAGGAAAAGAGCATGTAGGCCTAAAGGCTGTAACCGAAATTCTCCAGGACATCCAGTACAAGGTAAGACATTGTCTGAAGAAAAGCTTCCTTCACTGACCAGAGAGAAAGTGAGCAAAGGGTCTATATGAAGCCAAGAGAAAGATTTCATGTAGTGAAACCACATGAGAGCCATCATTTGGTGGCCTGTGTGAAAAGCTCAGCATTTTACATTAACTATATTATCTTACTAGTTAATTTGTATTCGGGTGTCCAGAAAGTTTGACCTATACCAATAACTGATTGCAAATCCTACCTTTTCAGTGATTATAATGGAGTCAGCATGAATGCAAGCACCACAACATGCTTAGTGAATGCCAGGAGCAGTATCTCAAAACTTATCTGGTTTTAATTTGTAGAGGAAAAGAATAGATGAAATGAGGACCCATGTTAAATTACAGTGGGAAATCAACAAGAACACAATGCTGACTTGTCAGGTGGATTATGTGTGGGGATCCTGAAGGAGAGATGCTAATCCTAGCAGGACTGAGAAGATATCCAGAATGTTGCTATCTTAAATGACCTTGGGCAAGTTACTTTCATCTCTCTGCTTCATGATCTGTAACAGAAGTAATCATACATACCTTTGATTTTAAAGGAATTTTGAGATGTATTGATGACATGTTTTTCTTTGGTCTGAAGAGATTAGCCATTCACTTCAGTGGATGTTGAAGTGTAGAAAAATTAGAAAATAAAATAACTTTTAGTCAACTAATATATAGTAAACTTCAGTCATGATGTTTAATACTGCAAACTCATTGCTTATGAAGGTGTCAGAGAAAACAGTAGTGTATGGAACTCTGTAGTTACATTACTGAGAGGACAGCCTTCATTGTGTGAAGTGTGTTATAATGATGATTTTTAGAGGGTCAGCATCAAACATACTTTAGTATACATAAAATTTTTTTACATTAAATATGTGGAACCTGCTTTACTTTATTAAATGTTATCCACATTAGTTAAGAAAAAGCTCACTTTGGCCCTAGGTTTTTTTAATTCATTTGTATGGAACCCCTGAATTTTGTATAGAGAATTTCAAGGCTGGGGCCTGCAAGAAGCCCAGGTACTAAAGACAGAAAGTTAACAAATTCCTGAGATAACCTTAGAAATAAAATATAAAATAGAATAAAAATATGTGTTTGTGTAGCTGCAAGGACAAATGCAGTGATAATTAAATGGGAACTCTTAATGAGGTTGCTTTGCACAGGAGTGCAGGGCTTAATGTTGTAAGAACATAGAAAGCGTTTTACCTCTCCATTCATCAGCATTTTAATAAGAAACTAGAGATGAGACTGATTTGTATTCATTTTTTCAGGGAAAGTCCAAAACAATACCCTGTTTTAATCCCAACTCTTTATTACCAGGTAGGTGCCTTTGTTTACTTTGCATGTGTGGATTACTAGCTAACTGGAGAGGCTGAGACAATCTTGAGCTAAAGCTTAGCCTAAGTTGCAAGCCTGAGAGTGTGTCCCATAAGGTGGTAATGCATTTTGCACCTAGTGGTGCTAACAGGGATAGGGATGAAGTCCATCGGAATTTACTGTAAATATACACCTTTGTCATGTGAGTGAGATATAATACTCACATGATAGTCTGTACTGCTGGCAACACTGTGGCTAGTTTTCTTGAGGATTTATCATCCCACCTAGAGAGGCAACAGTATGAACTCCTTTCTCTACTTGGGCATAAAATAGGAAGTGTAAGGCTACCCACATAACAAGGTATTTTTTTGGCAGTGTCAAAAGACAATGGCGTAATGCAGTGAGAGTTGCATAGCATAGAAGAAGTAGTGACAAAGGGAGGCAAATTCAAACTCATATAACTAACAGTTAAAGAATATCAGTGAGAAATGTGACTTAAAAAAATGCATTTCTAAAAACAAATGTTTCTAAAAATTGAGGAATCCATCTGAGATAAATTCTGTGTTATAGTGGCAAGATCTTTAATTTTTCAAAATAGCCCAGGACTACATTAAAATATATTAATTATATCAAAACAATAGTGTCTCTGTTGCAAAGTGAAGTGCTCAGCAATTAGGAATTGCAGGAATTAAGGCTGCCTGTGCCTCTTCACACATATACATTGTAAAACATCACCTAAGTGCATGACCAGAATTTATTTTTACAGGACCCCTGCCTCACAGTTCCTATTTGATGTTGATCAAGTCACATAACCCAAAATTTCCACAGGTCATCTCTAACTATGTGTTCCTCATTTTCTAGGTGCCCGACTTGAGATCATGGGGTCTGATTTGCAGAAGTGCTGAGTGCTTACACCTCCAAGAGGAGTCAATGGGAGCAGTGCTCTGACTGTATTAAGTGCTATAGAAAATTAACTACTCAGAGAAATCAGGTTCTAAGCATGTCGTATTGAACACCTCAAATGAATAGATGCATTTGACCTTAACTTCTCTGTACCTCAGTTCCCCAACTTTAAAGTGTGGGGGTAATACGTCCTTCCTCACCACACAGAGATGTGGAAGGATAAATTAATTCACTTAAGCACTCAGGCACTGAAGAAATGAGTGCACTAGAAATATGAAAAATGAGTATGGTCCTTCTAACATGCAGGATTTGAAGAGCATGGGAGAAGAAGACCGAGTAGAGAATACTGTACAGAGAAATCCAAGTGTTATTAGATGCTTTTTAAAACAAAATCATCCATCTTTGGAAGTAAATGATGACAGATTCTCCAGAAAAGACATACATGATCATGTAACAAGACAGTGTCACAATGCATGCACAGGATGGGCTGAATTAATTCTTGCAGTTCTTAACTTTTGAGTGTTTGATAATGCAACTTGCTGTCAGTGGATTTGCTGTGTAATTCCCTAACTGAGAAAGAAAATTACACCAATAAAACAAAATCCATTCACTGACAATCACAGGCTTCATTAGCAAGATTTAATTCCACTGATATTCCTCTGACCTAGTAGTGAAAAAACAGGTTAGTTCAACCAAGCAAGTTTATGTTTCCCGTCTCCCATTCCATCTTTCCCTTAGCTCCCCATGCCATGATTAATCACCCTTTGTCTCCAGTTACTCTCTAGGTTTGTTTCTTGTCCCCTCTTTTACAGTCAGGCAGTTTCCTCTCCATACTTCTTAGGCTGTTTGGGCTACAGCAGCAAAGGAAACCCTTATGAAGTGCAGCGTGATTGGAATCCATGAGAAATTAAAATTAAAATAATTAAAGCAATTAAAATAGTTAAAAGCATATGCGTTGTATGTAGAGTCAAAACTCTGCTTGGACAAAATATTGTACATTTCCTTCACAGACAACTGTTTATTCTAATAGTTATTTATAAAACTATAAATAAATTTATAAACTTTAAAAATTCTAAAATAAACCGTGATTCCCCCTTCCCCGTAAAATTAAACTCACTTTTCGAAAGCTAGAAGGCACCAGTGCATCTCAAAAAATATGTCACCAGAATTGCAAACTGTAAAGTTTTTCTTGAGCTGAATTTTCACTGACTTTTTTCTACAAAATGAAATAAATTCATCCTTGAGATGTACCCTAAATGTAAAAGTCAGTTAAAATTCCATCACTCCAACCCCTCTGCCTTCAAAATTGGATGGCTATTGAAGGTTCTGACATTAACAGGAGTTCTTTCTCACAATATTACTTATTTGCTGTGTTAAAGAGTTGTGCACATGTTATTTTTCACATCTCTAAGGTGTCATTTTCATATTTAAAATACTTGTCTGCAGTGGAAAGTTACTGTAATATAATGACAACAAGCTTATATACATTCATATGAGAAAGCAGTGGACAGTGCTTGACAGGTTATAAATTCACACCTTAGCTTACTGCATACTAACTTCATCATTTGAGCAGGCCCATGGCTATCATAAGCGATCATAATTGAAAGACGCAATTAACTTCAATTTCGTTAAAATTCCATCTTTGTTTTAATTTCAGATCCTCTGCTGCGTGACTACTGGGTGTATGAGGGCTCTCTAACCATTCCACCCTGCAGTGAAGGTGTCACCTGGATACTATTTCGCTACCCTTTGACTGTGTCCCAAGTGCAGGTAACGGCTGTGCTTAAAGTGACCTTGGAATATGGTTATGAGCTAAAGGTTATAGCGTGCAAATATATATATATCAGAACGTTATATCTGTTCTCCTTAAAGATCCCATTAGATCAGTACATGGCTTTTCAAGTAAAGGTTAAACCTTTTGAGTCACTGAAAGCAACGCAAAGGTCAGAGATGAAAAACCTTGTTATCATTTATCATCTGCATTTAAAATAATTCTTTATTTAAGCGCAAGAAGAAGAAAGAAGTCAATTGGCAAAAGAAATTCAATTCTTCGTAATTGTAAGCTTTCAAATATCACTGCTTTTTGATGTTAAAGGAACAAAAAAGCATAGGGAGACACAATGTCCTGGAGAATGAAAAATGTTAACATAGTACTGGCTAGCTATATTGCATTGAACTATATTTAATTTACCTTGCTCTTTTTATATTCATTTTTATAATAAATGTAAAATGGAAACTACCTATTTAAATTTGATTTCACACATATATATTTTAAAGTGTTTGGTTTTTTTTTTTCTTACATTATATCTTACACTCGTGAGCCTTTCTACAGAAAATATTTCAAATCTGTCTACAAATAATCCTGGTAAAAACAATTAAAACTCCTGATGAATATACTCCCACAGTCTGTGAATCCCAGCTGGAGGACTGTGGGTTTAATTTAAGTGAAACTCTCTAGAATCCCTGAAGCTGAATACATTTATTTTCATCGCCTGTCCTGAAACATGTACAAACAGAAGGGAAAAAAAGTATAAAAGGTGATAAATTCAGATTTAAATTATTTCAGCTTTAATAATCTAAAATTTTGCTAGTGATGCCAGCACAATATTTTACAAACTTTAACAGTTTGAAATTGGCAGTGTTTATTTTCATATGGAAATTGAATTCTGGGTCTGATCATAGGATAAAAGCAATAGCTCCCAATAAGCTATTTGTATGGTAGCTACAACTTAAATGTATCCCATCATAAATCTGTTATTTATTTGTTTATGAAGAGGTAAATCTTGTGGCTGCTTACTACTGAGTAGGTAGTAGCATTCTGTTGGCATTATTAGATTCAGAATAACTTTTAAAGAGAGTGTGTATTTTGTAACTTGGGAGCTAATTTTCAGGTATGATATGGATAAATAAGAGGACTTAATCAGAGGTACAAAGCCCACAGCTGTTACACTGAGACATAGTATGATATTGCTAGTTGTAGATTCTGTAGTCTCTATTTCTTTTTAATCCAGTCAGTGCACAGAGGAGGGCACAGTTCAGGCCATCCACATGTGATGGGAGACAGCAAGGAATTAATTAGAGAAATGTAACTTGAGTTAGTATTATTATGTATTAATTTACCACAATTAAACAGCGTGTTAGAATATGGTGCAAAGGGGATAAAACTCCTGAAAAAAATGTTGTGCCTCGGGAAAAGAGTGACCCATAGTGCCTGGAGAAAAGACTATGATTCACAGTCTTGACCTTTGTTAGGTGAGGGGTACCTGGTTTGTGTTGCTGTGTTACTTTGATGGGTATAAACCAAATCCAGCAAGAATATTGCAGTGACAAAGGGCACACAAGTCATGGAGGAGCTTTTCCTTCCCACTGATGCAGTATGCAGGTAAGATGTGGCACTGGAGCAGAGTGATAGATTGGAGCAGGCTTATGCCAATATGATCCACAATGCTTTGTATTTGTCATAGATAAGCATCAATTAGAAAAAAACTCCCCACTAGTAGTTATGATTGCAACATTAAAGGTAAGGTTGTGCAGGAAAGACAATTATTAAGAACATGAAGAATTTTTGCCAGGGTGGGATAAAAAATTAACTTGCATCAGGTAGTGCTTTCAGACGTCAATTAAAAATAAATATGGGGACAAGTGAGAGGTGGTGATTCTGGGATTCAAAGTTTGAAAGGTACTGCAAGGTCTCTAGGATATCCAAAATAAGATTTTGGTGGGCCAGAATATTTTGCTATAGCCTAAAAATCCAAGATTTTAAATTGTAATTAGCATTTTCACTGCAATGAAATATCTGGCCTCTTTTGTGCATGTGGACATGAGTGCCTATGAGAGATTTCACTTAATCGCAGAATCACAGAATAATTGGGGTTGGAATGGACCTCTGGAGATCATCTAGTCCAAATGCCCTGCTAAAGCAGGTTCATCTAGAGCAGGTTGTGCAGCAAAAATTAGAAATGCAAGGGCTTTTGCCTATGGAAAATAAGAGGATGTATATAGGATATACCATTTTGATTCATCCATGGAAAGCTGGTAAAGGCATTTAATTTTATTAAGCCAGCTTGTAGTATTAAAGCATATATTTCAGTGCAAATGCATTTCTAATGGGTTTAAACACATTATTTTTACATTTGTCATTAACTTGTAGAACTTTCTTCTGTGGGATACTAATGAACGCAGCTTATGAAACTTCAAGTGATTTATATAAATACTAGTACCATCTGTGGTTATAGCTGGTAAGAGACAAATTCAAGGCTTTCTATTTTCATTTTTCAGGCCATAAAATAATCAGGTTCTGAGTGTCAATAACAAGTAAATAAAGAATAACAATCTAGTACAGAAAAGATTTTATTTCCTTCCTCTGATGAAATTAATTCATATGTTGGAGACAAGATACTCATTCCCATTCTCATTTTCTGTAATTAACATAACAATATTGATTAGCTTAACAAACCATGGGTCATAAGGGGAAAAAAAAATGAATAAAATTGCAATTATAGTACATCATCACATCTATATATTTTCACATTTTCTTATTTTGAAACAAAGGAGAAACAACAATTTTGTCAAAGGCATAATAGGTTATATGAATAGCAAAATAGCAAGCCAGGACTGCAGCATCCAGGTGTGCTTTCCTGGAATACAATGCTTTTTCCTCAGTGGAAGTAATTTTCTTTGATGTGAGTCCTCAATTCTATCAGAAAGCATTTTTCCTTCATGGGTCATTCTGCGAGATCTGGATAAAATGGGCAGGCAACTCTTCTGCCTTGGAGAATAAGGGCTTGCAAATTTGGTTCTTGGAGTTTTATTATTGACCTCAGTGTAAAGGAGCTTGTATGGAAAGCTGCACCCTGCAGTAGCCTTTTTGCATATGCCTGTCCTTCTTTTGTGATTTTTATCATCCTCACTTGTCTCACATTGAAATATACAGCCCAGCCCAGAAAGAACTGATTTGACTGTTTTTGTGAGATACCTCGCCCATGCATGTACACCCCTGAAATGCAGTGGGAGAAAATAGAAAACTCCTTCCTATCAGGCCAGTAAAGGGCAGGAAATTATTGAAAAAAAACTTGCTCATGCTCCTTTTCTCTATATTTAAAAAAAATGGAACTTTAGTGAATAATGTGCTTTGCGGTTCACTGAAGCCCAGAACAAATACATTGTCTAAGCCACTCAGTGTAGAGATTTTAAATAATGATGCAACAAGGAGCTGTCATTCTGCCATATTCATTGTCAGAGTTAACTGGTTTTGTATTGAATGGCGAGGTCTCTAGTCCTTTTGTCTACCTCATTCAGAATCAAGACCTCCTAAAGCACAGAAATAGTAACTAGCATATGGAGCTGGAGTGGGAATTGTGCAAAATTTATGTAGTCTGTGAAATAAAGCACTCAGAGGTTCATGGCATTCTGTGCAATGGGAAGGAAGCAGGTTCATGTTCTTCGGAGGTGTCACGGAGGCATGTAAAAGGGTAATGCTTTTACACCTCATATAGAAGAAATGTTTGTAGAAAACATGCAAATTCTTTATTTTGTGTGTTCTGTTCTTCAGTAAGCATGCAAGTGAGACAGAAGAATGCAGTGTTCAGGATTTGAATACAGGAAGTGGTAAAAACATTCTACAAAATATAAACTAAATGCTTTTACTCAGTAGAAATGCAACTTAACATCGTGGATTTACCTCTTCACTGGTTAGAACTTGATCCTGAATTTCAGTATGAACAGGCCTAGGTCATCCTTAGTGTCTTCTGGGCACGTAAAAGTACATGAATATCCAAGGGTGCTTAGCTATGTGCCTCTAAAACACCTGTTTCATTGGCAGTCCGACAGGGTGTACTTCAGAACATTGACTTAAGAGGTCTTGGGAGGAAATGGTAAGTGGTTCCATATGTGGTAAAGCAGGATGAGTAGGGCACACAGATTGCCTTGTCACATGGAAATTTAATAGGAAAAGTAACGTCAGCACGCTAGTGTCCATTTCTGACAGAACCACTCCTCATAAGTGAAGCAAACCACCATGTGTATAGAGGGTCTCAGTCATGGCAGTCTGAAACATGGAATGAAGAACTAAACAAGGAGACTGGGCATCTCAGAAGCAATTCCCCCTTGGAGTAGGGCTAGAATTTCTGACTTCCCTAAAGACTAAAGAGCAGGCGTGGAGATCAGGTCAGTTCTACTTTCCTAACTAAAGAAACTGGAAGCTATGTTGTGAGAAGTACCTCCTGGAGAAAGATTTCACTGTGGGGACTGAGATGGAACATTTGTAGTTACAGTAGGAGACAGCTCACAAATGCCAGCTTTGCAGAGAGTCTGCTCTTCCCTCTCCTTCATCTGTGCTTGTTTGAAGTATCTCATTCTCAACAGATCAAACAAAAGCCGCGTTTTTGTAAAATGCTCCTTCCTAAACTGCAATTACCTCAGACTTTCCAGACTTGATTCAGATGGTTAAAGAGGCTACCTTTACAAAAATCCATTCAGTGATTACCAGCACTTGAGTCCTGAAGACTTTTTCAATTCCAAGCCCGTAGTGGGTTTGTTTTCAGCTTTCTTTAAGTAAAAAGCAACAACAAGAATCTTCCAAAACAGAATTCTGCCTCGAAAAGCATTTTCAAGGAGATTTACAGTTCATTCTCCTTTTTGTCTTTGCAGTCTAAGCTGTTACCTTATATCTCAGCTGCCAGAAGCTGAGTGTTGATTCCCAAGCACACTGTTTTTTGAGGAAAATGAAGCAGAGCAGAGCTAGCCTCTAAATCAAGTAAATAAGTCTATATCAATTCTGCTGTAGAGTGGAAAACAACAATGAAGGCAGTTGTCTTCCAGGCTGCAGTAAGAATGTATTCTCTGCAGGTAGGATAAGAATAAAAATGCCATTACCTGTGGTTTAGTACCTAATTTAATTTAATTCTGGAATCACACTTACATTTTCCTTCATAGAATTTTTTTCATGGAGAAATTATCTCTGTAATATCTTAGATGTTTAAATGATTATGTACTGCAAGCTCCACTTTACTTTCTCTGTATCTTCAGTTTCAAGTTAGAGCTGAACTGCATAGTGAGACATCAAAGGGTCAATAAAAGTACAGAGGCTGAGGTTAGGGGAGTCAGCCATCAGGTACATTTGCTGTATCCAACTAAGACAGCTTGTGAATATGTTAAAGCAAACCCAATTGTTATAGTAGTTGTAACTACTTACTTAAAATACCAGACTCTGAAAGACAGCACTGTTGAAGAATAAATTGTAATATTGCTGTGATATGCATTGTTTTCTCAGTTCTTTATCATGCAGCGCTTGATGCTGATACCAGGGATGGAGATGGAAGCTGCTCGTGTTCTACCCTACACGAGATTACACTTAGAAAAATCTAAAAAGATTCTGTAAGCCGGAAACATATTTGTTTTGGCTCAGTTGAAATACTTTATATTTATTTTTTACTGTATTTGACTTTCTAAGTACCTCCATCTACAGATCTTTTGAAGCAGTATTTTGTTTTGATTGCAAAACCCATATTTTTCCACACGGAATGTCAACAGACATCCTCTGAAGCTAAGAATCTGTTCAGAATTCTTCTAGTTTAGAAGGCAACAACAGTTTCAGGTAGTAAACAAATCACTAGGAGAATTACAAAACAATTTGTAGTCAACCAAGTTATTCCTGAAATGCACTTATTTGAAGAGCACCAGAGTGATTACTCTCAATGCAGAACTGTAAGGTTGATTCATAGGATGTAACCTGCAATGGCTAAGAAAGTCATAGATCCTAAAAGAAGTGCTGACAACTATTTTTAAATGTTATTAATGTATATCGACCCTAATATATGGTAACGCTCCCATTTTCAAAGCTGCAGAATGGACTGGACAAGGCTGATTTTGATCATTAGTCCCATAGTGAAGAATGTGTCTCAGCTTCATGTCTGGTTTTATGTCTTTCAGATAGAAGAATTTCGAAGACTGAGGACACATGTTAAAGGTGCTGAACTTTTAGAGGGCTCTGATGGAATCCTGGGAGATAACTTCAGACCAACTCAGCCACTTAGTGATAGAATTATCAGGGCCGCATTTCAGTAGCAGAAGAGTAAGAACAACAATAGTAAATCTTTAGTCAGGTAAGTAAAAACTTAGTGGAAAAATCGAAAATCTGAAACAATTTTCATAGAGGAGATTTAGGAAAAGGAGAAAACTTGCTGAATTAATTTTAAGTAATGTTATGATACATTGTCACAACTGTAAATTTTGACAGTGTAATGTTCTATTTTATCCTGTGGTATAATAGTTTGGTTATGTCATGGTTTAACCCCAGCTCACAATCAAGCCCCACAAGCTCCTTGCTCACTCTCCATTGTTGGGATGGGGAAGAAAATAAAGGAGGATAAAAGTGAGAGAACTTGGGGGTTGACAGTTCAGTAGGTAAAGCAAAAGCCATGCATGCAAGCAAAACAAAACAAGGAATTCATTCACCACTTCCCATAGTCAGGCAGATATTCAGCTGTCTCCAGGAACCAGGTTCCATCACAAGTTATGGTAACTTGGGAAAACAAACGCTATTGCTCCAAATGTCCCTCCCTTCTTTCTTCTTCCCCTATATCTACGTGCTCAGCATGTTTCCACATGGTACAGCTGTCCCAGCTGTGTCCCCTCCCAACTCCTTGTGCACTCCCCGCCTGCTTGCTGGTGGGTGGGATGAGAAGCAGAAAAGGCCTTGATGCTGTGAAAACCCTGCTCAGCAGTAGCTAAAACATCCCTGTGTTATCAATACAAATACAAAACAGAGCCCTATACTGGCTCCTGTCAAGACTATTAACTCTATCCCAGTCCGAACCAGCACAGGTTACTATTAGGTTCTTTAGTAGCTGGACTCTAATAAGTGATTTAATGTACTGAAATATTTGCATTGACTTCAGTAGGCAGTGAGTCACCACACACAGTTATGTCACAATTACTTCTTGTGGCTTTAAATTTCTCCTGCTGCAGGTAGGAAGAGCACAGTATGCTTAGGTTATGGGGTATAATTCCCCAGTTACTGAGGTTTACTGGTTGATTTCTTACTGTGTTTTTAGAAGACCAGTCATTGGTGGATCTTCCCAGTCTTATCTCTTAAAAAACAGGGTAGTAGGTCTGGAAGGAGGCCTTTAATTCTCGAAGGAGGCTTTTTCTTTTTTTTTTTTTTCTTCTTTTTTTCTTTCTGTTTAAAAAAAATAATTCTCTTCTCCCTGCTTTACAATGCTGTTTTTTCCCCAATACTGAATCTTGGGCAACTCTAGTGAAGATACAAGAGGAAACTAATTAACTTCTCTTATGGCTAATTTTTCTTATTTCATTCATCAGAGTAGTTGCTGCTTCTTTTCAGCCTTCATTGGCTCACAGAGCAATAATTTAAGGATGACATAAGAGCTAATATACATGTGAACCTACATTAACCCTGCTTCAGTTATGAAAAGCTCCCATGTCATGTTCCCCCAGCCTCTATCAGTTACAAAATAAATTCTCTCAATGCTCAACAGCTACTCCTAAACCTCATTATACTCAGTTAATCAATGTTTTACTATAATGAAAAACCTGGCAATGAGATTCATAGAGAGTTAAAGCCCAGGGAAGTGTCTGAGTCACCATCCCTGAAGGCATTTAAAAGTCATGTAGATGTGACACTGAGGGACATGGTTTAGTGGTGGACCTCGCAATGCTGGGTTGATGGTTGGACATGATCTTAGAGATCTTTTCTAAACTAAACGATTCTATGATTCTAAGACAAATAGTTGCCTTGAAAGTAGTAAGTCAAGGCACCAGCATTTATGGTTGATTTTGAAATAAAATGGTCCCACCTTGATACAAATAGTGAGACAGCAAATCTGGGATGTCTTCAAGAAAAGAATGAATCTGTTCTATTGCTTCCTTTGTCAAGTCATACTGCTTTTTAGCATAGTAAAATTTTTCATCTACTGTCTACAGTAAACTTTATTTAAATGATCAAAATATTGGGTACTCCCCATTACCCTATTTACTGTTGGAATCCATTATATAAAAGCATCAGATTTTCTAACTGCACATTTCTTCAAAGTTACAAAATAATCAATTCATCCAGAGTTTCACTTGGAAGCATGCTGCTGAAAGCTTATTGATAAACACTTCTGGGTAAGGACATGTATTTGTACATTAAATTCTTGCCCTTTCTAGGTCAATGGTGGAACTTGGTTCACATGCTCCGTTTTGGAGTTAAGCCTCTTCAGAGCATTCTCTGGGTCCCAACTTGAGGTGAAGTTAATAAATAATCAGACAGAAGATAATCTGTAAAAGAGATTGATAATTCTGTGCTTCCAAAAAATGGATCCATTAAAACCAAATGGGAAAATTATCTTCCCTTCTGCATAGGATAGAAATTATTAAATGAGCTAGGACAGTGACCAACAATTTCATGGTCTTTCCATGCAGTGTAAGTGTTCAGTATAGTGTATGCATCTAAACATTTTTGCAGTAAGTGTTTATTTGTATTTTATAACCTTATTTAATATCTGCATCCTAGAAGTTAAACAAATAAAGCAAAATCTTGATACTTTTTAAAAAATATTTTCTCATTCCCATATTTAATTTTGAGCACATCCCTAAGCCCAATTCTCAATTACATGGTTCTCTGCAGTCACCAAGTGTTGTCACTTTAATCTTGAAATGGATGTTTCAAATTCATCCCAGCTTCTGCATAAAAATTACTTGGGAAAATCATAGCAATATTAAAGTACAATTTTTCTCAGAGAGTGAATAATGCCCTCAGGCCAGTGCAGGTAATTCAAGTCTGTAACGGTGAAATTACTTGACACACTGAGTTTGAATTTTAAGCATGAAAGACTTTCTTTTACAATGCTGGAATTGAAATGTAAAAATTTCCCTTTTGCTTTCATGTTTGAAATTTTATTACATTTGTCAATACTTATAAAGATTTGTTCTATATAATAAGATTTATCTTGGCTGTGCTTCACAAAATAATCTGCAGCTTTAATTCACAAATGATGGAATTTTTAATATAAAATAACAGTCCTCACTCTAGGGCTATGCTAATTGTGGACTCTCAAGCACTGAGGAAGAACTGTGACTCCTGGCATTGTGTAACTCACAGAAGAAATGATGCTTATCTCTCTACACCTGATTGAATTATTTATCCAAAATTCATTTGGCCAGGTCTTCTTAGTTTTGGGTACATCAGTACGAATAGCACTGAATCAATCAATGTTTCATTATATATCCTTGCTGTTGTGTTTGGAGAGCTGAAAAAATGAAGTGTAAAAAGAAATCGCATGGCATTGTTCACCTTTATTCTATACAAAGAGGCAGAAAGGGAAGAAAACAACCCTACTTACTTTGTAGTAATTTCTTCACACCTCTCCAGGAGCAAGGTGTTGAGGAACAGTAGCTCCTCACAGAGACCTCAGACACCCTCAGAGAAGACACCTTCCTTCATAGGAATGAAGGAAGTCCCTTAAGCTGGGACTGCTGACATCAGCTGAGTATTGCTATGAAGACTCAGTAGCAGATGGGGAAGTAATAGTTTGCAAGACAGCATCTACCTCATGATTCAAGAGGAACATTTTTTCCTTTCAAAGAGAAGATTACCTTATATTTTAAACCTCTGATATGTCTTGAATATTATAATTACAAACACACTGGTGGGCTTCTTTTATGACACAATGTCCCTCTGCCAAGGCTGCGGGAGCACCTATCAGTGAAGTTTTCAATGTTTTTTTTTTTATTTCAAACCAGTGTGGTACACTCACTTGAAGAACCTTGAGGAACATTGGTTTGCCATGACCTTGTCACTCTGTCAGGGAAAGGAGGAGACAAATGTTTCCAGAAGTGTTATATACACAGGAGGAGAAAGAGGTTGTTTGAAAGGTCTAATTAGTTTTGGCTGAATCAGAATGCAGGCTCTACACACACCATGCTCCCAAAGCTTCAGAACATCTGCTCTTCAGTCTTGATTTAAACCTTGACAAAACTGAACCCTTTGTGGCTTATGATCAAATGGCATATGTTGGTCTTTGATGTAAATTGTTCTAGTTGGTTGAATTAGAGGCAGAGTTGACACAAACATGGAATATCATGGTGTGCAATCTCAGGGAAAGAACTGATTTTTTTTTTTATTAATATTCCTGCATCATGGGAAAACTCAGATATCAAAATACTCCTTTCCAGTACTAAAAAAAAGTTTGTCCAGGCTCTAAAAGGAGCCTTCAGGAGGACAAAACAGAACTTTGTAGCTTCTCTGCTCTCTTTAACCCAATCAGCTTTAGAATAAGTTTGCTGCTATCTGATTGGCCTCTTTTGGCTCTGCTTTGTTGCTAAAAACAGATCTCTTTCCTATAGCCTGGAGTTAATGAGTTTTTGGACTCTGTTGTGTGGGTGTTTTTGAAATGCATCCCATTTACGTCCAATTATATGGCCTTTACATCTGTCCTCTCCTGCAGTTGTCACAGTTTTCACATAAGTTTCTTTTGAAAAAGTAATTTTTTAAATTTCTAACCTTTTAACATAATGTCCAGTAGTGAAAGAACCAGTCAGGTGTTAAAGGAGTTCGGTGGGAAATCTCAGTACAGATTTGCGTTCAGACAGTGAAGAACATTAACAGAATAGTTTTTCAAGAATAACAGAAAGTTTTTTCCAGAATAACAGAATAGATGTGATTGGAAGGTGCCTCCAGAGATCTACTGGTTTGATCCTCTGCTCAAAGCAGTGTTAACTACAGTGGGCTGTCAGGGCTGTGTGCAGCTATGTGTTGAATATCATGAGGATGAAAACTCAATCTCTTTAAGCAACTTGTCCCTGTGTTTGACCACTCCTGCAGGGGAAAAGGTTCTTAATCTTAAATGAAATTTCCAGTATTTCAGTTTGTACCTATTGGATTTCTCCTTTTACTGGATGCAGTTGAAGAGTCTGGTGCCATCTTCTTGTTCTCAAAGTATTTATCTAGGCTGATAAAATCCCTGCTGAAACATCTTTTCTGGGCTAGACAGTCCCAGCTCTCAGCTGTCCTTTTATGACAGGTATTCCAATTGCTTAATCATCTTTGTGACCCATTGCTGGTCTCCAGTATGTCCATGTTTCTTTTGAACTGGGGAACCCAGAACTGGACCCTATGCTCCAGATGTAGAAGTGAAGGATCATTTCCCTCCCCCTGCTGGCAATGCTTCTCCTGGTGCAGCCCAGGAGGCTGTTGGCCTTCATTGTTGCCTGGTTGCGTTACTGACACACGTAGAACTTGTTTGCCAGGGCTCCCAGATCCTTTTCTGAAATAAAAGAGGAAGGATAACATTGTGACTTCCTCAGTGTTAACACTAATTTTTTTCATACTTCCTCCTTGACTCAGAGCCCTTGCTATGGGCACCAAGATATTTCTTGACATTTTCAGATGATCTTGGAAAAAAGATTTATAATTCTTATACAGCAAAGTTTAACAATGGGGACAACAAATACTACCACTTCTAAAAATGAAATAAGAAAACCCTTAAATCTTCCATTTCATCAGAGGTTATTTTTTTTTTTTATGATTTGATGCCTGTCTGACTGTTTCTCAATATGTGAATTGTGAGTTTTCCAGCAGACTGTTATTTTGGGGCTTACCACCTTTCCAAATGGATAAGTACTTTTCTAGTAGGGCGTTCTTCACTGAAAATGGTGTCATCTGTGGTTTCCAGTGGATGTTTCATCCCCTCTTTAATCCTTTTTAGTTTACATGTAACTGATTGATAGACATGCCTTTCTCCTCTTTTACCTCAGTGGAACAGCTTTATCTGTGAATGAGCAATATGCCTGATTTCAAACACTTGAATATCAACTTGAATTTGTAATGATACTGAACTCAGGTTGGCATGCTTACATGTCTTCATTCATTTATGAATCAGAGTGTATATGCATGATTCCGTGCATAGAGTAGATAAGTGGTATTGCTCCTATTTACTGAGAGGAGATCAAATAAGTTTCTGCTACAGAAGTCATTGAAATGCATGAGATCCTTTCAATAGAAGACAGTAAGAGCTTTTTCTAAAAAATAATTTGCTAAAATAATACTTAAAGAATACTTTTTTAAAAAGTGATAAACTTTAATTTGGTTTCCACTGAGCATAATTAATAAATAACAATTTGATCTCCAGTGTGTTGTCTCAGAAGTCTTTATCTCAGACACAATTTATTTTATATTCACAGATAAAGAATTATTCTCCAAGTGTGATGATGGCTTATACCTATTCAGTCTAATTCTATATATTACTCCAGTTCTCCTGAACATTTTTGTTCATGACTGAGTCAGAAACATCTGAAAAAGCATCAGTTTTTATATATACATTCATACATGCGCATTCATATTTGGTAGACCTCAGATTGCAAGTTTATCCAATATCCTGTAAATTATGATAGCAGAAATTAATTCAGATTAAAAACATTCTTAATATAATTATCATTTTCCTAGTTGTACATTCAAGATTATAAGAAAAAAAAGACATCATTAAAATAGCAAGATTGTGCTAGGCCTGAGGAACAGGAAGGAGTAATTTAGAGTGGGAGGAACAGAGACTGCATGCCCAATTCTCCCGGAAACTTTCTGGATGATAATGAGATGAGCAGACAAGCAGAAATTAGCATAACAGTAGTTTCACAGCAAGGAGAGAGGGAAATGTGATGACTGTAACCGATACATTTAGTGAGCGGATAGTGCAAATTACTTGCTTTTGAAGATGCTAAGCAGCTCTTGTGGCAACAGAACTGTGTTGCCCTTTCCAGAGGATGTTGAAGTGGGATCAGTGTTGCCAGTGGGAACGAGCTAGTACTAAAAAGGTAGTGGTGCACTCCCCTCTCTGGAATTGCAAACTGTATGGTAACACTGTAGAATATGAAGGGACATTCAAACACAGGAGTTGTGGAGCTGCCCCGTGCCTCTGAGAAATGGAAAGCGTGATGCAATGCTAGGGTCTGCATTTCTTTGTTTAAGCAGATCTCAGTGAACTTTATATTTTAGTGGGCATTTACATTACCTATCCACGTGTCTTTACTCTCAGTTTACTAGTAGCATTTGCAGTTTGTGAAGTTTGCAAAGAAGTTACTCTGCAGAAGTTCTAACACTTGGGGATTTTATCCTTTCCTATTGTGTAGATCCAGAGCTGGAGTGAGCTTTCAGCAGCCATGCATCATTAGGTTATTATGACTGTTCTTATCTTTTTCCTGTTTAAAAAAAACCCCAAAACAACTGAACACAAAGATTATCAACAGTAGTTCTTTAGAAATGCAAACACTAATTTCCTAGATTCGATGAAATGTGAGTATTTATGCTGATTCTCAGTGAGTGACTCTTTATCGGTCATTGTTTGTCTTCATGAGTTTAGAGTTTGTGCTTGAAAGGTGGTTGGTTTAATTGTTAAGTTTCAGTCTTTGAAAGAAACTGAACTTCATGTTATCAACAAAACTAATAATTGTTCTTCTGTGTTTAAGATCTTATGTATAGTGCCCAACACTCCACTGCCACTTCAGAGTACTTGAGAATGTGTTTATGCTTGAGTGCGTGACTCTAGGTCAGAGGGCCAAACACCTTTGACTTGTGAGCTACGGACCTTAATCCTCTAGAGACCTACTGGAAACAAACCAAAAGTTTTGGAGCATTGAGGCAACCAAAAGCTCCAGGAATGGCTTGAAGATGCTGCCTTTTCAGGTTGTTTTCCACTACTTCATTGTAATAGCAGGGAATAGGATGTGTACTGAGATTGTAAGTGAACCCTGTGATGTCAACATAATTTTTTTCTCCACTGCTATGATTCAAATTAGTGAGTAGAAAAAACTTTTGTTACTTGTGTGACATACCTCTGACACAGGGGCCAGAATGTACAGACTTGGTAGCCAGAGGCAGCCAAGAGTCATAGACTAGTCACTGGTGTAGTTCGTATTTATGCTGTGTTCAGGCCAGAGCATCAGTATAGGGAATGATCAAACCCTAAATGAGGAACAAAACCATTCTGAGTTGTAGTGTTTCCAGAGTTAGTATCATATTGGAATTGTCGTTGTTCAGTTCCTTACTGAGCTCTTGTTAGAAATACACAAATTGTGGAGGAATGGAAAATGGTCAAAATCCCTAAGCATGTAAAGAAGAAGCAAAGAAGAAAGATATTACTGTCCTTCCTTTTCAAAGCCAAAATGTTATAAGGTAGCCTAGGAGTCAGATCTCTGCTTATGCTTTAGAAAATTCATGCTGACAAAGGCTCCCAAACTTTGCGACCTGTGGGTCTCTATGAGCATCACATATTCGTTGCTATTCACAATTCACTGTTTCATCAGCTTTTTGCAAAATGAGTTGTGAGAATATAATTTCCAGCTGCTTACCATAAACCACGTTTGGTTTGTAGACTGCTACTTGGGAACTGATAATGTAGCCAGGACTGCCTGTCATAAAAAACACCCTCATGACATGCTTATTGGCAGCCAAAACACACAAGTTAGAGTCTGAGCACACACTGAAACTATGGTATGTTATTTTCACATATGGTAAAAAAAGCTTTGAATTAGTGGTGAGGCAAAATAGTAGGAAGCTTAAATCA
Source organism: Manacus vitellinus (assembly GCF_001715985.3). Classification (NCBI taxonomy): domain Eukaryota; kingdom Metazoa; phylum Chordata; class Aves; order Passeriformes; family Pipridae; genus Manacus; species Manacus vitellinus. Next base: position 36,603,175 of record NW_021939396.1, read on the forward strand.
TCTTTGATAAAGCTTCATCCATTTCTAGAGAAAGAGATTAGTGCATGTGAAATGGAATGTCAAGGATATTAGAAGAGTGTCAAGGTACATATGTACGACCAAGTCAGAGAAGAAAGCCTGCAATATGCTTTCCTCTGTCAGTAATGTAATACGTCTTTGGCACTGGGAGTTCACTATGTTTTACCTGTATGAAATCACACAGGGAGTTTTAAGCAGAACATTACTCCTACATTGAAACTGAAGATCCAGGTAGGCAGACGTCCTTACTCTTATTGGAAGTTTTATCTCATTATTTCATATGGATGAAGACAATGCAATGAGCAGTATGCAAACAAACTCTTGCTAAGCGGACAACCATGTTTTGAAAATAAATAGCAAAGATAAACTACCAAGTTATTTAGGTTACTGAAAATGTTTTTTGCAAGTGATAATTGCCACTCAAGGAAGAGAATGCCAGCAGTGACTGTTGTTAGCAATATTTCAGGACTAACACCAGCGTTTATGACAGAGCAGTGCTACAGAGAAAAACTTTAATTTAAAAGATTTTATTAATGCATCTCCAGAGCTCAAGACAAAGGTACATTTTAGTTAGATAGATGTAGTTAAACGCCCACAGAACTTGATGTAGACTCAATAAATTGTGACCTTTTCTTGGAAGAAATGCAAAGCATTTCAGGAATGATAAGATTCCAGAAGTAGTCAGTCCTCTTTTCTAAGACACTCTGAATCCATGCCTGACTGTACTAGCAGGTGCTGTTTTTAGGAAGGTATAGGGTAATGGCAATGTTTAGTCAGTACCAAATGGGGTTTGCCACCCATTTCTTTTGATTTTTTTAAACTCTTATACTTTTTGATTTGTCATAGTGTTAAGGAGTAGAAGGCAAGATCCTTTTGTAAGGAAACAAAATAGAGACATTGTGTGAACAATTATGATAAGGAATATGGTTAGACAAAATAGGTGGAATAGATCTCCAAAAAGCAGATTGACTACTTTTAAGTAGCAGAGTAAGGTTTTTGATCTTGTGTAGTGATCTTGACCTAAGGCTACTGCAGTGGGGCATCTTACTTCCTCCTTATCAGATGGAAAGGCATATTATTGTGGCCGTGATATTTAAGTTGTCCATAGTCTCTTTATTTGCACTTTCTCAACACTTTCGGAAGACTTTGAAAAATAATCCTTTTCACTGAAGTTTTCTTATATCTTCTCTTTTAAATAAGTTCTTTCTATTGCTGTAGGAACATTGGGACCTTTGGTTCTTAAAAATATACCAGCTTGGCTTTATCTTTGCTCCTGCTTCTACTCCTTGTTTCTGAGATAAAATTTATAGTGTTGCATTTTTCCTAGTTTTGTACAAGAAAATTTCCTCTGTGAGGAATATAGGTACTTTAAATTATTATATGAAAGAATTAGATATAAATCTTCTTGGAAACATAATTATTTTTTATGTTCTGACATTGATTTCTGAGTTTAGATTGACCTTGTTAAATTTTTTATTTTTTTTTAACCACGGGTATTGTGATAACAGTTCTCAGACTTTGCAGGTATTTACACTTCATGGCACTGATCCTGAAAGGTTTTCTTTGGTAATGGTTTTCTTATCTGTAGAGGACTTCACCGGAAGCAGTGGGACTCAATATATGTAGTATTCAACCCAAGAAAAGGAAATTTCAGGGGCAGAAATATAATTTATAAACAAGCAAGGCTTCTAGGCAATTTTCTGACTATAATACACATGCTCATTTGTACAATTGTAGCTCAAATATTGCATTTCCAAAAACTTTTCAACAGAGTAAGAGGAGCAGATATCTTCATATCTACATAAACCTTTAGCCTGAGTAGTGTGTCACTTGACCATATATATTATGGAACAGTGCTATTTATTTAGCATGGTAGAAAAATTACTGTGAAACAAGAATAAATGGTAAACATGAATAACAACACTACCAATGTATAGAATCAGTCTTTTGTCAGACAATATATTAAGTATTTCTATACTGAACGTATCTGAAATCTTTGGACTGGCTTGTAATTAGGCTCCTTTCCAAAAGTAATCCATTAATACAATAGCTGCCCCAATCCCAGTTCAACTTAATTTCACTGGCTTTGACTTTTGGACTAAAAGCATTAAGCTTGAACTAGCTAAAAATGTACAAAATGTGCATTCAATTAAGGAGTAATTAGATACTCAATCACCCTTACATCACACTAGGGATTATCCAAGAAAGAAGCGAGATACTACTCACTGCAGTGTATAAAACAGTTTTCTTAATTAGTTTAGCACTAATTGAGATTGAGAAAGTGTCATTGTGTCACAGCATTAGTTTGCCTGTATGGAACCTTAAGAACACAAAGGTATTGGCTTTTTTCGAGCTTTCTTACTCAGATTTTTCAGTCTTAGTCACTGATCCAGTACCTGCTGACCTTGCAAATGGAAGCCTTCTGTTCACTTCAGTGAGTGGGTTGGTTCATTGTATCAGCATCCCACTGAAAAGCATTCCAAGAGTTTTTCAGAGATGAAGAATAACTTATTATTATTTGGGGTTTTTTATGTTATGCCATCATATCAAACCCCAGGAAGGACTGAGAATCCTCTGTGCTATTATGTAGAGTGTAACTGTGGCTAAAACCAGCTGCTGTGTGAAGGACTTACAGCCTCCCTTAGAAGGCAGCTTGTAGAAAGTTCTTCAAGTGGACCATTAAATGATGTTGCTGCCAGACGACTTTTTTGGGGAGATCTTGAATGACAACCAGGGAGCACATGCAAATCATGACACAGATTGTCTCTGTGTAGGCAAGATTGACTTAGCAGTGCTGATGGTGGCTGGCAGCCTCTACTCTCCCTTCCTCTTTAAGTAAAAGAGTGGGAACTCTTTAAAATGTGTTGACTCTTCCTTGTAGCCCCAGGTGATCATTTGCACCCAAGGACTTACAGATTGTTTGTGTGTATGAACTGAGTTATAGTTAGAACTAAAATAACCTCAGGAAAAAAAAAAAAGGAGATTATTAGTATAACAGAATGAAATGGTTTGGCACTGCCTCTGAACTGAGAGCATTAGGGCAACCTGAGCAGCTGATTTCTTAAGGTTATACCAGAGCACATGAATATGTGTTTGCATGAAATTGAGTATCGATTAATCTCTGCTGCTAATGAGTAAGAATATTATTGCTATTAGAACAAATTGGGTGATTGCTTTCTGTCTCCTGAGCCCACCTGACTCCCATAAGAGCTGGGTACTCAGCGCTTCACTTGGTAGGGCCTCTAAAATAGTAAATGGTAAAAAATTCTCTGTGACTGCTGTATTTTTCTTTCTAGTTTACTGCCATTCACACCACGTTAGAATCAATTACCAGATTGATTCAGTAAGTCAATTGTAGAACTTTGGTTTGAATTAAAAATTTTACCGTTGCATTTAACTTTGCATTTTTACTACTATTTCCTCCATTGCTAGTAAATCTTCCAGCACTGGCTTTACTCTGAAAGAGAAGAATCAGGACCATTATGTCACGAAAGTATATACCCTGAAACTGCTCCCACCTGCTGTCATGAAATCCCAGCTTTTAGTTTTCCCTGTCTCCCTGGCTGGACATAAACAGTCTTTCAGACCCACTGTGGAGGAATGTCAGTAACATAATTGTTCCATTCTCTTTTCAGAGAGGGGGAAGACAATGCTCCCACAGTGCCCGCAGATGAGAAATGGAAACTTTCTGAGGCTGCTGCTTCAGTTGAACCACAAAGCCTGTATTGTTTGTCTTCATCTAATTCAGCCTTGATAGACGGCTGTGGCAGTTGGTCTGTCCACATGGTCCAGTGAAATTCTGTGAATGGGGCTGCACATTAAAAGAAGAAAACACATTAAATCTTCCGATTCTCACTGTTAATTATTTTTAAATGGTAGTTATAATTGATTTTATAGTTACTTTGCCATTGCATTAAATAGTCATCTATGATCCAAGTAGTGCTGATTTTAAGCTTGGTATGAATGCTAGTATGTAGAAATACTCATTATTATTTTGAATATTAGATTTAATTCTATTCCATATCATTTCTTCTTCTGTCAGTAACCATCCTTTCTGTAGAGGGGAGGTGCATTCTATAAAGCTAAGAAAAACATTGTTCATAAAGAGTAATATACAAATTCAGATTTATTTTTTTGGCAGAAAGGAGCACTCCTCTGCCAAACATATACACTTAACATGGTTTATCTGAATAAAGCTGAATGACATTTGCATTACTAGGAACCTTACTGAAATAAAGGACAGTTTGGAACTAAGGAATATAACAATAAACTGAATTGTCTGGATTATTTTCTACTTGGTGGGTCATGGAACTTTGAAAGGAGTGTTCAGTTCAGGCAGAAAATTATCAGCCTTTGTTCTCCTGTGAATTATGACAGTTCCATTTGTTCTTTACATTGCTGAGGATGGCAGTCTGGGACCTACTCTGCATGTTCTAGGCTCACTGCACAGCATGGGGATTGCAATGCTGGGCCACACATGACTTACCTGACAGAGAAGATAAGGGAGTGGCACTCTAAACTAGGTAGTCAAGCTCATAACTTCTAATTGCTACAAAACACCAAGATCTGAAGGACAAAGTCAGTTATATGGGGGGCAGTAGCTTTTATCACCATAGCTATTAGTGAGGTCTGCTGTACTAGCATGAGTAGGCAGGTTTATGCAGAGACCTCTGTGAGTGGAAGAACCCCAGAGGCACAGATGGCAAGCTGCAGGCTGCGGCACAATGAAGATGCAGACTGAGGGTTCACAAAGGGGAAGTTCCTCCCTTGGAGCAGATCAATCATCAATCACAAAGTCATCCCCAGGCAATGGTAAATGCAGTGTCAGAAGGCATCCTTAATCCACCTTGTCAAGGGTTATGGGCAGAGCTGCTGCTGAATAATGAGTTTCGAACTCTCTGAGTCATTTATGTGTATATTAGGGGCAACAGTAACCATAGTACAAACCTACACACCATGTGAGCTGAGTGAGGGGGAGCAAATACTGCTGAGCACTTACTATGTTCATAACTGGGTGTACTGCAGAAATGTGTACTTCCTTTGGAGATACCCCTTGGCAGCATGCGTTGCAATAAACACATAGAAAATGTACAGCAAGCAGCCCACCATGAGGTCATCTGTTTATTTTGGGCTTAGCAGAGCAGCAATTGGTACATTGCTCCTTGGGCCTATAGAAACTTGTATTTCTTAGTGTTGTGTTTAAGGAGTTGAGTTTAAGGAATCCCTCTCCGTCTTCTGCCTACATTTAATGAAATATGACCCAAATATCTAGTCAATGGATTCAAGGTTTCAATGCTGTCCAAAACCACACTTCCCACCTCCAGTGTTCCCAGCATGTGGATGTAGCAACTTCAGTGGCTGCTTCCCCTCTACCTTCAGCAAGGACTCCCCAAGCAACCACAGGCAGAGCCCAACACTAACTCACTGATCACCAGAGCCTGGCCTCCCACTGATCCACATTGTACCACAGGGCAGGGAGAAATCTCTTCTGCAATGGCCTGGAATGGCTAGGCTGGGCTGTCTGCAGTTTTGGACAGGAACCTGATAATTTGTTCTAGTTATCAGGTTTGGTACTAAAATCTTGGTAAAATGAAATAAAGCTATATGAGGTGGAAGTCAACTGATTTCTACCAGCTGAAGGTCTGTTCTTGTCTTCTTTCACCCAGCAACGAGAGAACCCTCCAAAAGTGCAGTGAACAATCTTCCGAGCCTGATAATTCTCAAGTTATATCCACAGCTCATTCAGAAGGTCTTGTCCTTTTCCACACAACTTATTATTAACTACTGAGTGTTAAGTGACAGGAACTATAGTAGTAATATGGCAAATATTGACATTATGATGAAATCTGAACTATTCTCTAAATAAATACATTCCTTATCTTGGAGCTGGCTGATATTATTTTGGCTGTGAAATACGGATACATTGCAAAGCAAATGATGTAATGTCTCCACCAAAAAGTCCATTATTTCCCTTTCCTGTGCTCCCTTCCTCTGTTTGCTGTTCTTTCAAGCACTGCCTTGTGCAGTGAACTTCTAGTCATATAAATACTACTACTGAGGAATTGAGGTTAGTAAATTTGCCTCAACATTTGTCAGGCTTTTTTTTTTTTTCTAGGGTTGGCTTCAAAAGAAAAAAAAAATCGGTAGAAATACTTATAACTGCATCTTTTCTTAAGAACTAGATCTAATTCTAACAACAAATTCATTCACAAAACACACCCATTCTAATTAAAGATTGGTCAACCCACATTCGTGGTGTGTTGGGAAGAATCAAATTATTCTTTCTGGTTTTGGTAGGAATCCATAGGGAGGAATTTGCAGAAAGGGTTCTCAGTGTATTACTTCAGTTACACTGCACCCATGAGAGGTTTTATTGAGTGTGACAAGGCTCTGCTGCTCTCCAATTAGAGTTCCACATGCCTGCCTTTGTATTAAAATTTTTAAGAAATCATAAAGACTGATAAAGGTGTTCTGAGGTAGTGTAAGGTCCTAAATTAGTAACTTCCTCTTCAAGTCTATAGCTGCTAAAATTCTGAATCCAGTTGCTGTCTGGAAGTATTTTTAAAGGTAAATATTAATTTACATAATGCTCCACATAATTTTAAAGATTTATTAGAAATGTGAATTGTAACTTTCCAAGAGACATTGAGCAGTTAGACTCTTGTTGATCAAGAAATCAATGACATAATACTTAATAGCAGCTATGTGACTCATCAGGCAAAAGCTGACTCCACAGGCTTCTGGTAAACTGTGGGAAGGTATTGGGTAAAGGAAGAAATCCAGGTCTTGGGAGAAGGCAGGTGAGTTGGGGCAGGATGTCTGCTGTTGATGATCTTTCTTCTGCAGGCAACATGTTCTTTGGATCCCTCTGCAGTTTTCGGAAGCTCCCAGGAAAACACAGAGGCTTTAAACTCTTAGCTTGACTTCAGACCATAGTGCGATGTGCTTTGCACTCTGGGCTGTGATCATGGGCTCCCATTTTTCCATACCAGAGGAGCTGCTTCTTAGTACCATACCTCCCAAAACCTGCATTCTACCCTGGCTCCCACCTTTCTTTTGTGTGAAAATGAAGGCATAGGTGGAGCAATAATGAATTCTAGACCTGCTCCCAAAATACACCTGGGAGGTAACCAGGCATAAATTACTGTGGGTTAAAGGATAGGCTCCACCCCAGACATTATACTGGCAAGCATGGTATAGTGGTTGTGTATGGAAACAGGTGTGAGCTAGGACACTAATTCTAAGAGGAAATAAGAGTGGTCTCTGGCCAGCACCCCTGTCTGCCTCCTAAAGGTTGATTCATCAGTGTTCCTAATCTCAGATGGTAATTGAAGACTACTGTTACTGAAGCGTTAAAAGTGCTTAACAACAAGGCAACATAAAGAAAAAATAATTTTACTGAGAAATTTCAGCTGAATTTTTTTGAGACTGGAGAAGGAGCAAGGAGAGGACATCCATGCACATGCAGCTTCACAAGAAGTCATAGATATCAGTGTTTCCCAGACTCTGCCAGGGTGCAGCTGCCATAAGGCCAGAATCACCTTCATTGAGTTTGACTGGTGGGCACAGCACTGGTGCAGCAATGGCCTAGTGCAAATTAATTCTTTCATGGTTGTCACATCAACTCCTATGAGAATGAAGAGAAATTTCCTTCCTTGTAGAAATGAGGGGAGCTTCAGGGGGAATGATGGCTGTAGAGGAAAAGGGGAAAACCCTCTAAGGGTGGAGAACTGTGGAAGGGGGACAAATTTCAGCCTACCTTTTTCTCCTTGGCTGGGTTTCATGGTGGTATCATCAGCCATGACTTGCTTTGAGTTGTGTTCTTCCTTTATAAAGCAGTGCAGCCTTCTGAAATGTCAGGTAGCTGGAGAATCTTCTACAACCCCTCCTGAGGCTGGGCCATGCAGAGCATGTTTGGAAGTATTTAGGTGCGGCATTTATTTATGAAAATGTAACTGCCATTGTAAGCACACATCTGTGTGTGTATTCATCTCTTTAGAATGCTATACATAGAAGAACTATTTTTAAAACAAGAACAATTTAAAATGAACAGTAGAACTTCTAATTAAAGTTAACAAATTCCAGTATAAAGACTGTATGCCTAACATCATCTCACCAGCAGTTCACATATACTGTTGGTATTTGTATGATTGGGTTTCTCCCTTTGTTTAATTAATTCATGTTAAAGTCCTGTTCCCTTCCCTTCCCCCCCATTATTCATTATTCATCCCTGGGTTATTCATACTGAATGATTTTTGAGACTTGCTCTGAAGACATTATTCATCTATTCACGAGGCTTTCTCTCAGAGTATTTGTTTGAATGCATTAGACGTATTAAGGAACTTATCTTTACAATCACTTTGCATATGCCTTCTCCCCTGTATCATGTGAGGATTCCTCTCTGATCACAGACTGACTATCTGTATGATACCAGGCACAAGAAGAAGACCCAGAAGTCAGAGACAGACTCTTCATATTGACCTGCAACACATGTAGTCTTGTCCAGGAGAACTTGTTATACCTTAACTTAGCCTCATCTGCAAAGTTAAAAAAACCCAGCATTGACTCAGTAGTCAGAACACCTCTTCAGTCTTCTCCCTGATTGGCTGAGATGATGGCTTCTAAGTCAAGGTTTGTTTTTCAGTGCTGGGTTATTTTTTGTGACTCTTCGGTTTGTTGTAGTCAAATCCTTCTCACTGCAGTTTTTCTCATGCTGTTTACAGAGACAGTGTCAGTTCTTTATTTCCACTTGGCCTTCCCCACAGCCTGACCTCATCTTGATCCAAAGAGGCCCTCTCCTCCCCAGATAACAGGGAAACAACTGAAGGTGGGCTAAAAGAAGGGGAATATTAGGTAAACTTGAGAAGAATTTGCCCTATAAAGTACACAATGAGCTGTTTAAGCCTTGAGTAACAAAGAAAAAAGAAAGCATAAGGATAACTAAGCCAAAACAGCATAAGGAAACTTCCTTAAGTGTCCTTTTCACTAGCAGGGATGTGGTTGGAAATATTCCCTCTCTATTTACATCTCAACTTGCTTGTGTTGGAAATCGTCCATTCTGGATTGCATAACAACAGCTGACTAACTCACAGCCACCCAAATCAGTGATCAGAAACCACACCTAGCCAGCCTTATTCCCCGAGACTTCTGCTCTCCTGCTCCTCTCCCACCACGGATGGGGAATTGGCTGCTTGTCCTTGGACAGCAGTCCTTATCCCAAACCCTGTCTGTTCACCACGTTCCCTGTATTGGGTTACTTTCCCACTCCCACCACATCCCCCGAGGTGAAAGACAATAAAAAAACAAGGTCATAACACAAACTCCAGTCTTTTATATAGTAAAGCACTCAAGAAGGCAGGAGATTCAAGCACATAAGCAACTCCTGTGCTTATTATTAAAGGTGATGTTTGTGTCTGAGATGGAGAAAAAAGCAACTTGATCTGCCATAGACATAAACTCTTTTCCTCCCTTAGGGTCTAATATAAATATACACTACAAACAGTGCTTTCTGAAGTGCCTCCCATGTAAACATCTGACAGTGGTGAGCATGAAACAGATGAAAGCTATGATAAGTCAGTGAAACACATGCAGCTGCATGTGATACACCATGTCAGCAGTATTTTAAATAACAGGTATGAAGCAGCTCTAGAAAATGTGTGTTTAAACTCATGTTGTGAAGATACTAGGGTTTTTTTGTTTGTTCGTTTGTTTGTTTTTAATGCACTATGGGTCAATTGGAAGTGTCAGTTGGAGTTTCATTATCTTGAATCATAATTTAAAAAAGGTTTGGTCTCTTTAGTTGAGTAATTGTATGTGTGGCTGAGCAAAAATAAAAAAAAGGAAAACCAAAGGTAGCTGAAAGATTTATTCGTGGATTAGAAACATAGCAATTCACATAGATAAGGAGAAGTTTACTCAAGAGAAAAGTAAGAAAACAGTCACAAAAAAACTTGAGAGCTGTGTGCTCTTGTCAAGAAAGCCAGTAATGATTACCAAGAGCATGCGTCTCAGTGTGGAATTATAGGCTGTGATTTAGTAGATGTTCTGCAGCATTCTGAACCTTCCTGATTTCTTGGCATTTTATGTTTTGACCACCCCCGTTCCATGCAATTTAAAATGGAATCCTAGAAACACATGAAGCCAGAGCATCTCAAAATACCCGTGACTAGGGTTGTAATGAATGAAAAAGGTCTTGCAGAGACAAAGAATCCATTTGCAACAGGACCCAAGGTATCTGGCCTTCAGATGATGAAGTGATGGTGCAAAATTTTTACAGGTGTCCTGTATAGATGTTTAATTGCACTATATTATCCAACCACTAGATGTCTGCATACTATAGAGCTTCAGGCAGGGTTTGTTCCCCAGCATAAAAGGCAAACAAAGAAAATGTGTATCTGCCGATGTCTCTCTCTATATCATAATTTGGCATCTGTTTTTTTCTGACCTATTCCCCTTCATCAAGGAGGGGTCTATGGGCAAAGAGATACTCTTCATGAAAAATTATGTGTATGAAAATTGAGACTGGTTTCTATTAAAACTGGAAAGTAAACTGTAGATTAAGCCATATGTCAAGATCACATCTACTCAGATTAAATCACAAATAAATACCAGAAATCAAATACAAATTGCCACTATGTAAGTCATCACAAATTCCAGGTCATATGGCAACTTGAAGAAGCAGTAATCCCAACAGAAACAGAAGCAAGTCAAGGTTTGGAACTGATGTCCTCAGGAGTAGTGGTGGCTGCAAAGTCAGTCCTGTGGCCCCAGTGGGGTCTGGGCACACCCATGGCTCAGGGCACCACTCTCCCAGCATCACTGTGGTTGCAACAGAGATCTCCATGGTGTTTGGGCCATTAGCAGCAAAGCCACCAGTGGTTTTGAGGAGCACCATGAGTCCCAGTGCTGGTTTGACTTCAACTCTTAAGGGAACCACACTGTTTCTTGTTGCTTTTTACTTGAAAAATGGAGCCTATCTGTTTGGTTTTAATGGAATCAGAGCTGTTCAAGAATATAAAGCTGAGCTGTGAGCACAGTGAGCCCAAGTGCTTTCTTTGTAATCATTTTAGAGCAATGACACATTGTTCCTGAAACCTAGGACAGCCCAGGCTAAGTGTGCTCTGCATGGGCAGATGTTTATATACGTGTTTGGCATAAACACTTTTCTCACAGGGTTTCCCTATGGCACAGTGGTCAGCAGCCCTTCCTAGGTGCTCACTGCACTGAAATGCCAAGAATGGGATGGGAAAAAAAATTCCTGTACTTTCAGAGGTTTTGCCACTGCCTGGAAAGAAGATTTTGCTTGAGTTTAGATACCCGGTTTCAAAGGTCCCTGTTATCTGAGTTCATGGGAATAAGTGAAGTTTGTGAATTTTTGTGAAAATTACTGGTTTACACATGTCAGTACCTGCAGTGTCTCAAGTGAGCACCACTAAAGAGGCAGATTAACTGTAATCCTATAATCCTTGAATTTGAACCCTGTCTCTTTCCTCCAAACTCCTCTTCATACCTGTATCAGGTTGCTTTTTTTGCTGTTCCAAAATACAATCTCCTCTTGCTTCTCCTGACCTGACACCTTCCCTTGCTGGTGTGCATTCTTTCCCAAATGAATTTAATAGTGGGTGGCTGCAGAGCAGAACTACTTTTTGTGTGCTACTTGATAATACAGTTTTGAGTGGTGTATTATGTTCAGGCTTTCCATACGTTACATCTCTTGGTTGGTTAATCAAGCAACAATTCCTAAATCCAGCTTCTCATTAACAGAATTGAATCTAATATTAAGGATTCATTCTCATTTTAGGGTTGATTACCACAACTGTGGTTAGTGTTCCATTGCAATTAACTTCGTTTTTAATCACTAAAGAGCTAGCAAGCTCATTTCATACCATTTTCATTTGAGGGTCATAAATACAGAGAAGGAAGGTCTGATTGGTGTCTTGAAATTGCAAGCTGCAGAAACTTTCTTTCACTGTCCTTAATAGTGAGTGTCAAATTTTGTAGAATCACAGAATCACAGGATCATTTAGGTTGGAAAAGACCTTTGAGATCATCAAATCCAACCTTTGTCCTAACACCACCTCATCTACTAGACCATGGCACTAACTGACACATCCACTCTCTTCTTAAATACCTCCAGGGACAGTGACTCTACCACCTCCCTGGGAAGCCCATTCCAATGCCCAATCACTCTCTCCTATGTTTAACCTAAACATCCCCTGCTGCAGCTTAAGACTGTGCTCTTTTATCCTACTGTTGGTTGCCTGGGAGAGGAGACCAATGCCCACCTGGCTAAAACCTCCCTTCAGGTAGTTAGAGAGCGATAAGGTCTCCCCTGAGCCTGCTTTGTGAAGCTGAGGGACAGAGTGATGAGTAATTTCTTTCTGTTTTTAAGAGATGAAGGAACAACCAATAAGTTGCCATTGCCACTTCTTTTATGAGAATGCTAAGCTGTGCGTTTTTTTTTAATTCACAAAACCTCTGAAATTATTTTGGGAAGATTATTTTTCTTGAGAGAAGAGCCCACAGTATGTGGGGTCTCAAAAGTAAAGGAGCCAATGAAGCCCTTGGAAGGTGCGTCTTTGTTCCATCTGCAAGGAAAGAAAATGCCCTTCTTGGCATTTCTAGAATTTTACTGAATGGGAATGAAGTTTTATTTAAGTTAGAATACCCTAAATTACCGAGATGTTAAATTTCAACCGGTTTTAGTCATGCTTTATGGGACTTCTGATATATTAGCTAAATTTCTCTTTTCATTTAGCCTTCAGTTCCTCTCTAGACCAACCTGCATTATAGCTTTGTTTTGTTGTGTAGTTGTTTTTATTTATCAAAGAGAGAGAGAAGAAAAAGGAATGCTTTTTGAGAAAGTATCTATCAGTTGTTCTGTAAATGAAAAGGGTGATAATATGTGGTTACATTACCATCTCTTAAAAGGAGATACTTTGTGATCTCGAATACATACCTCCTCTTGCTAATTAACCAGTTAGAAAAGAGCAATCTGGTGTTACTTTGGGAATCTTTTCATATAGAAAGAAATTTAGCTGCATTTAGATGAGATTGATTTTACAGTTTTTTAATAATGCTGATTTCCCAACAATTTCTAAGAAGGAAGAATCAAAATATATTCAGTTTTGGGCAACAAAGACCAGGTGATAAGATACCTCTGCTTCCCTCACTTTCCTTATGCCTGTCCCTTTCCCTAGGAGCCAGAAGAATGAGAGAAAAGAATCAAAACATGGTCTGATTCACAGCAACAAATTTCAGCTGACATTTTAGCTGTAGGTGGTGCACACCTACATGCAGAAGTGTCACTCAAACCAAAGAAGTTGCACCTGTAAGAGGAGGGCATTTGGCTAGAGCAAGGGAAGAGTTAGGTATCTCTCAAATCTGTTAAATCTGCTCTCAAGAGTTTTTCAATTACTAATTTAATGAGATCACGAGGGTTCTTTTTATCTCCTTAGTCTTTTAAATTTTCTTTCATTAGATTTTAATGAGATTTTTTTCTTCTTCTTCAGATAGAAGCCTTCCATTTTCTCAGTACATTCTTCCTGTTTGTACACAGCAACACAACCTTTCATTCAGAGCTGTGGTAAAAATATATTCAAGTCTGTACGTGCAATACAGACTGCATGACCAAAGTGACTTGCAATTACTTATGATCACCCAAACTAAAGTAGATAGGTTCACTCTATTAAGCCTAGTCTTTATAAAAGGGACCACAGATTGTCACCCATTATTTCCTTCATCAAACTGAGAAGCTTGCATTGGCCTTCTGCCTAGTTTTGAGTTACCTTTAGTCCATATTCTCAATGCTTTATGTTTGGTACTATGTGTAACTGTATTTGCACTACATGCAGTGTTGCATGTGGTTTTCACATCTTTCGTTTCATATGCTTTTTTTTAACTTTTTTTTTCTTTTAAGTCATGTCTCATTCCTTTTTGTTCATCAGCCTTCCTCCAGCTTTTATACCTTTTACATCTTTTACTTTCCTTCTAGATTCTTTCTGTCACATACCATTTCTGTCAACAGGGCGTACGCGGGCTGTGCTTCTACTGTGTGAGATCTGTGTGTTCCTGGATCAGCCCGTGGTACAAATCCAATCTGAATGAGGTACAGGCATATTTCTGATGAATTAGCCATAGTACAGTGTATGGATATATGCCAGGCTTTATCCCAACTACGGGTAAACAGATGATGTGTATTCGGCATAAAATTAGAGTGGGCAGGATGAGCTAAAAACTGATCTGTCAAGACAGATTGAAGTTGTACTAAGAATTCAAAATATTTGGAGCAAATTAGAACTGACAGACTGAAGTTGTTTTAGTGCTTTGTGTCATATGGCCACAGGGTTTCTGATCTTGTAGTAGGCATCTTAAAACAGGTTTACCATCTTTTCTATCTACAGCCTCAGTAACACTAATGTCAGCAAAGTAATGAACTTCCTGCTATTAAGACCGGAAAGAATCATTCAGTTAACTTCACCTGATCCCTGAATAACACAGACTGTAAAATTTCCTTCATTAATCCACAATGTGTTCAATACTCTCCCATAATTCTTTGATATCAAGGTCCCATGACAGAAAATATGTGAAGCATCTAGTAATACAGTTTGGACAACACAGTCAACACATCATCTAGGAAGCACATGCCTGGGATTTGTACCTAGAGTCACACTTTCACACAGAACCTTAGCAAACCTCTTAGCTTAGAAAGAGCCATGCTTGGGTCCCTGAGACCCACTCCTTCCAGAGGATATTTAGCCCAACACAGTGATCCATACTGTGCTGTAGGGTGAGACTGGTGAGACACATTTGACCTAGGACATTGCTCTGAGCTGCCTTTCGGTTGCTCCTTGCAACTGACCCCTGGAGCACGGTAGGAGAGGGCTCTGCTGATTTTTTTCTTTTTGTGAAACTGATTTTTAGGAGACAGGGTTTAGGCATGCTCCTATGGACCGAGGAGGAGAAGTCACTCATTTGGACCTTGCCAGGAGATAAGTCTTTTTATTCCCTTTTTCCAGCAGATGTGAGGCAGAGCAGAGTGGGCTGCTTGGCTTGGCTCAACAACCCTCTGCTCCCCTGATGCTGGCAGCCAGATAGTCACTAGCAGAGCACAAGGCACTTAGGCAAGCACTGGTCTTATCAAGGAGAGGCAGGCATCAGCAGCTGTCTGTGCTCAGCCTGGCTGTGAGAGTGTCAGCCTGACTGTGAGAAGGGGACTGCCAGTGCTGCTTCCCACATCTGGCTGGTGTCTGTAGCTTAGGGCAAGGCACTAGCCATGGATAAGAGACAGCTGTTGTGGATGGTTGCCACACCAGGTAACTCCATTGCCTGATGCTTGCCTGCTGAGATCTGCGTTTGGCCATTGGAGTCAGACCATACTTTCGAGGGGTTTACAGGCTTGGCACATCCAGTGCTTGTGCCTCAGACAGACACAGGATGGAGATGCAGTCTAAGAGAGCATCACTGGCCTCAAAGACTTCAAAAGAGAGCAACCTAAGGAAAAGCTGCTCCATCCCTACCAAAGATGAAGTCAGAAGTGACACTAAACTTTGAACTCTATCAGATGAAAGGAGGTCAGGTATACAATTAGGGGGGCAGTTGAATGAGAATATGAGAAGGAAAACAGGAGGGACACAAATTGATCAAAATAAATCCAGAATCTTTCCTGTCACTGCAATCAGGTGATGGGTCTCAGGCCAAGAGCCAGGCAAGGGTGCTGAGCACTTCAGACAGGAATGCAGGAATCTCATTGTAGATTCAGTGAGAGTGACAAAGATAGTTTTACTTTCGGAAGTTTTAAATAAAAGGATAAAACTGGGGACTAATGGCATATAAAAGAGCTTAGGCACTTCTTGGGAAAAATGTTTATAATTTTTTGCCCATTTCATTGTGTAAGATACCTTGATATGATGGTAGAGTGATTGGATTTGGCCAAAGTGTAACACTTTTCTCCAAATGTGACTAAGTCACCTTTCAACCAAATAAATCACCTACCTCTGTGCATGTCCAGACATCATCTTCCAGAAAGAAGTTTCCACTCTTTGTCACTCCTATTAGTCCTTCAGCAACAGCTGCAATATGAATGGGTCTGTTCTCTTTTCCTGACTTAGAGATCTCCAGAACATGTGTTTTTATACAAAAAATTTCTCTTTATTTCCTGTTTTGCGGGAATCCCTACAATCAGTAGGGATGGCCCAAATGCTCCACTTCTCCAAAGTTCTGTCAAGGATCTATCTCTTACATGCTACTTCAGGTTAAACATCTCTGAGCAGTAGGAGATGGCCTGGAAGCTATTTATTGCTGGTTTATCATGTTTTATCACAAGTTTTCCTCTTGCCAGAGCTGTAGTAAGACATTCTAGTACTCAGAGTATCTAACAGTTTATCCTTTTAATAATGCACTTTGAATAAATACAAAATCATAGAATGGTTTGGGTTAGAAGGGACCTTAAAGATACTAGTTCCAAGCCCCCTGCCATGGGCAAGGAGACCTTTCACTAGACCAGGTGGCTCAGGGCTCCATCTAGCCTGGCTTGAACACTTGCAGGGATGGGGTGGGCATCCGCATCTTCTCTGAGCAACCTGTTCCAGTGCCTCACCACCCTCACAGTAAAGAGTTTCTTTTTAATGTCTAATCTAAACCTACTCTCAGTTCAAAGCCATTGCCCCTTGTCCTGTCACTATATACTCTTGTAAGTAGTCTCTCTCCATCTCTCTTGTAGGCTCCCTTCAGGTACTGGAAGGTTAAAATGAAGTCGCCCTGAAACCTTCTCTTCTCCAGGCTGAACAGTCCCAACTCTCTCAGCCTTTCCTCATAGGAGAGGTGCTCCATTCCTCTAATCATCTTGGTGGCTCTCCTTTGGACTTGCTCCTACAGGTCAATATCTTTGCTATACTGGGGACCCCAGACATGGAACTAGTACTTGAGGTGGGGTCTCATGCAAGTAGAGTAGAAGACAGAATCACCTCACTTGACCTGCAGGCCATGCTGCTTTTGATGCAGCCCGGGATATGATTGGCTTTGATACGTGTTCAAATACTTAAATTCTCAAATAAATAATTCAATAGTAGAGTTGCAGGCAGTAAATATTGATTTTTCACAGCGAGTTACTACAAAATGGTGTTGGTTCTGCCTAGCCATGTAGTCAGTCTCTTGAAAAAGGTTTACTGCTGTGTCTGGAAATGGATGGTTCTCAGTGGTACCTGCAGTGAGATCACGTCTGCTTTGGGAGGGAAAGGCAGAGCCACCCCAGTGGCCCTGATGGACGTCTGAAGTGTCACTGCTGGATCCAGGTGCTCATGTCTTGAGCTGAAAAGAGTAGTGAAAGAGCTTGATCCTTCCTGGGTCGTTGAAGGAAAGTTGTAAAGGAGTAGCCAAAATAAAGCTTTTTCCTCCTTCATATGTTCCTTACTTCGGCGAAGTTCAATGAGACACACCTTGAAGCAGGCTTGGCCAGGAGAATTTGCTCAGCAGAGGAGGTCTCCCCTTGCTGTAGATGAGCCTGTTTCTGCTGTAAAAACACAGGGATGTTGATCTGCACTGTCTAGTCCTATCCCATCACTGAGGCAAGAGTGGCTAATGGGTATTTGTATAACTTGCTTTAGAGACCTTCCCTTGTGAGCCTTCCTCATCTCCTTAAAAAGGTTTTCCTCTGGGCTAACCACATTCAGCTAAAGTGACCATGTCCCCATGCCTTTCCCTGATTCCTCTTGGGTCCTTCAGGATATCGCAGTGCAGCAGGGTACCATGAGGACTGGGGGCTCCCTGGGGTGTCAACACAGGGCCTGGGAGACAGTCTTGTTCCACCACCTCAACCAGGACCAGCCAGGAGACAGGAGCAAACACTGTCCCATATCAGGCACCTCCCTGGGAACAGGAAGAGTCCTGGCAGTGCCCTCAGGCAGTGACACAGAAATTTGTCTTCTTCCTAACAACCTTTTACTTGTTTTAAAGCTGTGTTTGCATCTGTTAACAGTCCTCTCCCCTGACCAATGCATGGTGCCCATCTCCACTATTTTCTGCACCAAGAATTTTTCTTAATTTTGTTTAGTCAGTAATCTCTGTGGTACAGAGAAGCCACCATCCCACCTGAGGACAAGTGGTGCAAGTGACCATCAGATACTACTGATCCCACCTAGTACCACCTCCTAGTGGTTCCTGATGTCCCTCTTTCCTGTTTTCTCTGCCTCCCTCATGGTGCTCACTTTGGCAGACAGAAATTTGCCATTGATAGCATCTACTCTCCTGGACTGCAAAATCTGAACAACTTAATTTCATGGGCTTCATCAGCAAGTCTTGGGAAGAAAGCAGCTGATTAAATAGTAACTAATCCTCCTTTGTTGTTGGAGTGAAAAGTAGTACAGTAAAACATCTTGCCTGTTGCCCATATCCTGAAGGTCAAAGGGTAAAAAAAGAAAAAAAATTACAAATAACTATGTTTTGGATAAAACAGTAAACTTCCTGATCAGAAAAGAGACTATTAACACATACTCCTCAGACAATCATGTGCTAATCAATTTTAAATTAATATAATTTCACACCTATTTCACAGCTCTTTCTTAATTCCTGGTGCACATTTTAAATCCATACGTGACATTGTCCTACTCACTGGCTTTCAGCATTGAGAAGGAGTCATGCCTAGGCCGCCTGGGAAGAAGAAGCAGAGAGAAAGGTGAGGGGACTTTGTGGTGCTGGTTCTCAAAGCCCAAGCTGTCCCCTTCTGCTCAGTCAGGCTCATCCATCCTAGTGGAAAATTGCTTCAATCCTCCTTACTTTGTTCTTACTTTGCATTAAATACTGAGAGTCGCCTCAGTGTATTAAATACTGAGAGTATGTCCCTCCCTGGCATGGGGTTTCACCACCTGCTCTGAGTGCCAGCGCTTCAAAAGGGCTGCTACAGTTTGTTTGGGCATGGGTGGCCTGCCAGGGATAATAAACCACAACTGACTTACACAATTTTGCTTCTCTTCCATAAAAATGTAATAGTTTGAGGTGGCAGGATGGCATGGAGGGGTGAAAATGAAGAGTTGTGGCATGATCGTGCTGTGAGCCCTCTGAACTCCTGTGGTGAACAGTTCTGTGATGCTGTCCTGAGGCAACCTGGCCTGAGTTGAAGGTGGTCTGTTTTCCAGCAGCTCCTCTTGAACACTCTTGCCCATGAGTTTTCCTCTGCCTAAGCAGGGAAAAGGCAGCTCTAATACGTGAAGACAGAAACTGAAGAGTCAGTTTTTTTGCACACCCAACTGATGTTTCCATGTGTTGCCACCAGAGGATGTACCAAGCACATTTTTGCTGGATCAACACATAAACACATAAACAGATTAAAATAGCCAGATTTACCAGCAGAGGTAGCATAACTTCTGTATCAACACAGGAAATATCAGTGTAAACAACAGTTCTTGAAAGAGAGAACACAGAGGTAAGGAAGTTACACACTGTATTTTCTGATGCATTTATCTGACCAGCTCTAGAGTCATTAATGTATTAAATGGTAAATGCATTTCTGATTTCTCTAATGCGTCGCTAATACTGGGAATATTTAGGTTAGGCCACTTTCAATCTTTAAAGCAGTTTCTATCAAACGCAGCAGCCATTTTGATGTTTGAATATTTTTCATTGCAGTAATTCGTCTTCAAGATTTGGGGTACTCAGCAATTTAGGCACTGGGCAAAATAGAGTGTTCAAAGACACAATGGCTACTAGAGTGAGGCACTGACTCAAAAGGCATTTGAAAAATGGTCATTATAAAAAGGAACAGTAAGAGCATCAACTGTAGATAATGAGACAGCATTTAGAATTGGTGTTTTATGTAATTTTCTCAAAGAGAAATGTCAAAGATTTCTTAGTTGTTACACCCGGTAGGAAGAAGAAAGTATACACTTTTAACTAAAAAAACCTAATCAATCTCATCCTGGCATTTCCCCCCTTATTAGAGGTACTGAATATTTCTAGGAAACCACAGGTATACTTCAAAATGTTCATTCTGAAGATGTATAATGTAGCAAGCTATTCTGAAATACTCATTCTGCATTAATTGTTTTCAGATTTCAGTAATGGTCTGACTCGGACTACTCAATGCCTGATTCAGTGACAAACCACCCCATTCAGTGAAAGAGGATCAAGCCTCTAAAAATATATTTTAAAAATTAAAAACTACTTATTTTATATTATACCCTGAAATAAAGATGACTCCTTATAGGAGTTTTATCTTCCATGGATAAACTGAGTTATGTAGTCGTAATCCCTTCCTGGAACTGACTCATTTATATCTCTCTGTTTGCTTAGGTACCAAGTCTCATCTAATAACTCAAGACGCATTAACTTTCTAAAACTACCTGTTTACTTGGTACATGACCCCTCTGTATTATGATAAACAAATATGAAATCAGATGGATTGAGGAAAGACTCACTGGTCTCTATTGAAGTCTGCAGAGAAGAACGATTCTGGATACACAGTAAATTGCAGTTATTGTTCATTTGAATGGGATTTTCAGTATAAAAGTTAGCAGAATAATTTTCCTTCAGTTACAGTGCTTGCAACATCTGCAGTTGCTGTAATAGAGAGCAGTGGATGAACAGGTTCATCTTCTATACTGTAAATACAATCAGATTCCTTCAGCCGTCAGTGTACTACAGTTAATTTTTTAACCAATCGTACATTTTTCAGTTGCTGGTACTATCACTAGCCCCTTAATCCTGTCCATTTGAACTCAGCATGGAAACGGTAGGAAGCTTGAATGTTGCAGTAAATTTGTTTATTGAGCATCCAATTACAAGACAAGTAGTTTTCACTTCGTCCTAGTGAAAAACAAACAAATCCCAAGTACTTTTTCATACTTTGTGTTCTCATGGTCAGTGTTAAGCATCTGTCCGTGACAGCTGGAGCCCCTGGCAGACCTGTAACATGTCAGGTGCCTTGATCACTTCTTCCGAAAGTGGCAAGTCACTCTTCCCTCTGCGGAGGGCAAGTGCCCTCCCTCTGTGAGAGCAGATAGAGAGGAAATTTGTAGCCCTTGGCAGCCCAAGTCCCTGCTCACACTTTGGCCCATGCAGTTCATAAGCCATCACCTAAAGCTTCTCATAGTACTTTCTCAGAAATCCCTTAGCTCCAAGAAGTTAGGATATAACTTCCCTATTCTTGACTGCTTTTGAATTTTCTGTTTCCCTTATTTGAATAGCACAAAAGGAAATCAAACACATCATAGAAATCTTATACACAACTGAGCAAACAAAACCTAATCAACATTTAAGGCATAGTGGAAGAGTACAGTTCAAATATTACTGTTTAATTGTTAGAACATGACTGTAACTGACTAGTTAAAAGCACATTCACATCCAGATTCCAGTAGGGGGGAAGGCGTCCTCTGGATAAAGGATCCTCTGCACCCAGCTGTACCCCAGGCAAGTCTATTACAGCAAGCAACACTGAGTAAGCAGACACCAGAGGCTCCACAGGACAGAATGGGGAAGTTCCTTCTGAGAGCCCTGTTTATGAAGAGACTGGAGAGCCAAGTACACCTGGTCTAGTCAAGTCATCCCTTGTGACGAAGTTGTTGCTGCTTGCTGCCATCAGGGACACAACTGAGCAGTCCCACACCCTCTTGAGTCTCCACCTGAGCCTCAAAGAACCACAACCTCCAGAGGAGCCTTCAAACGGGGCTCAGAAATCCCGAAGCCCTCTCCTCAATGCCCTTCTTTCTCCTGCTAAACCGTACATACACCCAAAACAGGATCCAACTCACTCTCCTTGGGGCACCTGGCACATGTGCTCTTTTGCCCTTTTGTTGTTTGCACAGTGTCTGCCATGAGGTATTGTCACTTGCACAACTGAAGAGTAGGCAACCCACCCCCTCACCCCTCCCCCTGAGATACAATAGGTAGGACAATGCTCCATCACTTGGGTAAACAGTGCCAGACAGAGCTGGTTAGAGCAGCCTTTCATCCTGGCAACACTTTTAGCTCTGGGGTTTGCATACATGCCCATAAAACTGAATTTCTCTCAGAACTGTTATGTCAGAAATCTCCAAAGTGTTTTGATTA
This sequence comes from Manacus vitellinus, assembly GCF_001715985.3. Lineage (NCBI taxonomy): Eukaryota > Metazoa > Chordata > Aves > Passeriformes > Pipridae > Manacus > Manacus vitellinus. Next base: position 36,625,231 of record NW_021939396.1, read on the forward strand.
GCTCGTTCTGGGAGATTTCAGCTTCACATGGTCTTCTTCTCTGCAGTGGACATATTTGGAGCCAATTTCTGGTGCTTAGTTTCATAATCGCTAGCACTTCTGAGACTTCTCAGATGGGTGGCTGACAAGAAGCTGCCTGGTTACATGAGTTTTAACACATCTCTCAGTGAACTCTGAGACCCAAATGCAACATCTGCTAGAACATGTACGAATGTCATGTGGATTTATGATATTTGCTTGAGGATTCTGGAGCCATAAACCAATGAATGGATTACAATGAGATAAATACAGTATTGTCTTCTGTCAAAGGCAATTCTGTCCTGATACTTTTCAATGCATTATTTAATTGAAAGCAGTTTCCATTTTGCTCAACCTAGTAAGTTGAAAGTTTAAAAGATAAGCCACATTTCTTTGTTTGAATATACTGTCAAATGCATTTGAAAATAAAACGCTCAATAACGATAATGTTAAGACTGCTCCTTATGTTTGTGGGTTTAAAATGTTAAATCTAATAATACTCCTTTGTTGAAACTGGGCCAAACCTACTTCACTTGAAATCAATGGGAATTTTGCCAATGACTTAAATGAAAGCAAGGTTGGGGCCCATATATTAGCTTCAGGCTTTAGGACTCCACAGGAGCCCAGAACTTCCACTTTCTGGAAATTAAATATTTCCAACTGTACTGATCTGTCTCATTGTAAATTGCTGCCACATCTCCAAAAAAGCATTAAAATGAACTCTGACAAAGAATGAAATATTTTTTTATACTGCTGCCAGATTCTGCAGTTTTAAAGCAGCAGGGGTAAACTGGAAAAATACCTTTCCCCATCCCCCCTCCCTGAACAGTTGCATTTCTCAAAGACATGAGACGCAGTGCCAATCCTGCAGGCAAATACATACAAGGAGAATTGTGAAGCACAGGTACCATCTGCTTGTCTTCAGCAAGCCTGTGCACAGCCTGGGAGCTGGCCTACACACAGTAACTGGGTAGCTATAGCTGCTGTAGCTACTTCAAAGGTTTTTTGAAGACCAATGTCTTAAAAAAAATTACTAAAAATTATTGATGTATTTTTGTAGTATACTGATCTGTTTTGTTTTGTCAGAATGGCTCAAAAGAAAGGGTAAGAAAAGTTTAAATACTTTTCTTGCCAATTCTAATCAAATTAATTAAGTAAACTCTTTTTCAGTCACTATGAAATTGCAATAAAGTCAGTAGGCAGATGAAAGACAGACCAGATAAGTTTAAACTGATGTAGAGAATGAATAGTCCTTTCAACCCTCAGTCTTTTCAAAGAACAGTCAACGTAGCTCACGGAAAATAGTTTCTTCATTTGGACCAGTACCCTATGAAACACCAAGTTATTGCAACCAATGTTTTAATTATGGCCTGAGAATGCAAGTAAACATAAAGGAAAGCAAGAAAGAGACAGGACCAAACTTACAAATTGAATTTGTGATTTTAGTCTCCCCAGATACCAAATTAATCTGGTTTTGGAGAGACTTCCTTCCTCTCCTCATTTAGTGATCAGAGAGCTCAGAGATGAGCATTACAGAACAGCTACAAATCAGATGGTTCAGTGACATAGTGCCGGTATCCCTGCTTGCCTGATTTCCTAGCCATCACGCCTTCAAGGCTGCTCAAGCTGAGGGTTTATCTGCAAGTCAGAGTTCAGAAAAATTGTGAAGGCACTTCAGGAATCATAGAACCAAAAGGTTTCACTTGGAAATGACCTTTAAAGTTTAGACAGTCCAACACATAAATATAATAAAAATATTATATTTTGTCTACGATTTCTTTTTTGTACATCATTACAGCACAGAGGAACACTAGAAGTCATGTTCTGATTGCTGTGACATACCAGAAGACATGATCTGTCTCCCTCTGCCCTGCAATCTTAAGAAACTCGAAAAAAACCCCAGCATTTTACAAGTAACTGAATAGCTCTGCATGCTTTTCAGGGAAATTTACGGAATTCATCCTCTCCTTCCCTTTACTGATATCACAGTAAGTGGGGCCTGATTTAGAGACTCAGAATAGCAACAGATACAACAGACTTTGAGCACTTTTGAACAGCAATGCCTCCTGAAAACCAACATAATATGTTTGCATTGAGTTCTTTCCACAGCAGGATGCGCATTTGCAAGTTCAACTTGAAGCACATTAAAAGTGTGTTATTACATCTTTCTATAGTGAATTATATGTATGAGGTAATCATTTCTTCTTGCTCGGGATGGATAATGATGGACTTGTTTTATTTATCTGGGAAAGATGGAGTTTGGGGTACAATGTAGTGGTTAAATAATTGCCAAGTCACCATAAAGACATTACTCCATCTACTGTGCACAATCACACATTCAGTCAACTGATGGTACAAGCCAAGCAGAACTAATAGAAACATTGAAGGTGGATGTTTGCTGCCAGCATCTCTCCTGCATTTACCAGACAAGCTATTTACAAACCTAGAATGTGAGCTACTTAACTATGACTGAATTGAGTTTTAAAAGTAAAACGTAGCTAAAATTAAATAAAACTGTTCACTTAGAAGAGCTAGAGAGTTACAGACTGGCTACAGATTAGATTTTCAGTAGGCATATAATTCACCACTGATGATATCTTCACTTTTAGGCTGTTAACTGCTCTTCTGAAACCACATATCCATTATTACAGAGAAATGGATATTGTCAGTAGATTTCCCAAAATCTTAGGAAACAAAGCTGAAAAGAAGCTCCAGACATCATCTGCTCACCTCCTCAAAAGTATCGGGTGTCTTAAACCTTTCCTAAGGGAAGTTTATGCAGCTTGTTATGACTTGTCCAGTGTTGTAGCCCATTACCCGGTGAGCTGACACAGATCTCTTCAGCTGATTCCTCCAAGCTTGCACTGGAGCTGATCTCTTTAGGTGATCTTACTAGCTCAAGTGTACAAACATAAGTGTTTTTTCTATGTGTGATACCATGACAAAAAAAAGGTGAAGGAAATCTGTCAGTGAAACTCACCAAATTAGTGATTTGGTGATTATGGAGTTAGTTAGATCTATTGACCTATTTTGCTTTTAGTGACAATCTGCTGCCTTTTCATTTTCAGCAGCAATCTACTGATCCCTCTATTTGTGGTTCTTTGATGAGCTGGCACATATTCATGCACAGTGATGGGGTTTATGGAGCTGATGGCACTCATGCAGCACTGTTTGTCACCCTTGGCAGATAGAACACCTGTAGGTGCTACCTGCCGGGGGTGAACCTGGGGAACCTAACACACCTTAGCACCACTGCACAGGCTGAGGGTTTGAATCTATAGAACCATAGAATGACTTGGGTTGGAAGGGACCTGAAAGACCATTTCTTTCCCACCATACTGGCATGGGCAGGGGCAGCTTCCACTAGACCCGGTTGCTCAAATCTGCATCCAACATTTTTTTGAACACTTGCAGGGACGGGGCATCCACATCTTCTCAGGATGACCTGTTCCAGTGCCTCACCACCCCCACAGTAAAGATTTTCTTCCTAATACCTAATTTAAACCTGCTCTCTTTCAGTTTAAAGCCATCCCCCCTTGTCCTGTCACTACATGCCCTTGTGAATAGTCTCTCTCAATTTTTCTTGTAGGCTCCCTTCAGGTATGAGAAGGCTGCAATTAGGTCATCCTGAAGTCCTCTCTTTTTCAGTATGAACAATCCCAATTTTCTTTTCCTTTTCCCATAGAGGAGGTGGTCCATGTCTCTAATCATCTTGGTGGCCCTCCTCTGGACTTGCCTCAATAGGTTGATGTTATTCCTGTGCTGAGGATTTGGTGTTTTGCTATCTATCAAGTTAGAAATAAAGAAAAAAAAGAACAAAAGAACAGGAATGGGGAGTAATAGCCTGGTATTTTTGGCTTGATTCATTGCAGTAACTAAAAGCTTCATGAATACTTATGCATCTGTCCTCATGGTAGTGAGATGCAAGGAAGGAGAATCATTGCATTTGGTATCTGTGGAGCTTGGGTGCCAGGAGACTGAATGACATCTGTGAGCTCACAACCAACCACAAGTTATTATAGCTTTGGATAACTGAAAAATGTGAATGCCAATTTGTACACGTGTGAGAGTGGAGTTCTGCTTCTTCATTAGAGGAAATAGTTTCTCTTGGGCTCTGAAAGCAGTAGATGCTTATTGACTTCCTCAGAAGAAAGAATAGATCCAATCTGAAGGTAGGAGGAAGTTTTTCTATTTACTGAACCTTATTTGTATCATTTGTAGAGTCTTTACAGAAGATTTCAGACTTATTGCTTTCACCATTGTAATTTCTAGACAGTGACATTCTTTCAGAGTTGCCTATTTGTGCTCAGTTTACCTATTTATTGTCTTCTTACATATGTGACAGATCATATGAAAAAGAACATAAAGAGAGACTTGTGGGTCTTCTTGATTTTTATTTTGGTAAAAAAGTTTCTTGCAAAAACTAAATAGAAAAGTTTGTTTAAATTTTTTCCCAACAAATTCAAGCAAACCTTTTCTAATAATTCCCTTCAAATGAAGAGATTCCAAAATATATGTCCAATTTAATCTTGATTACACTAACAGTACCTAGCTGGTGTCAGAACAGATAATTTGTTTATTCACAAGACCTATAAGTTTATACAATAAGTTTATATATTCTTCTTATGTGTTCCCTTTTCGCATAAATAGTAGTGTCTGTTTGGTTTATTGAGCAATCACAAGCAGCTCATCAAGTTTTATTTCATAGTAACATTTAGTGAGACATATATTTCACTAATGTCAGCTCACCTTTTCCTCTGAATGTTCCAGCTCATGCAAGAAGCTGAGCTGTTTTTTTTTGGAATCCCCTTAGTCTCAATTCATGTTCATATTTCTCTAGAGCATAATAAAAATGGCTTCTCAGATTGATAGTCAATTAGTGTTTTGCATATACCTGTGGGTTGACCTTGGCTGGCCACCAGGTGCTATCCAAGCTGCTTGATCACTTCCCCTGCCTCAGGAGGACAGGGGGAGAAAAGGCCCATAAATGCTTGAGATAAGGACAGGGAGATCACTCCCTGTTTACTGTCTTGGGCAAAACATACTCAGCTTTGTGAAATTCAATTTATTGACAACTAATAACAGAAGATGATAGTGAGAAATAAAATCAAAACCAAGCCCACCTTCCATATGTGCCCCCCTTCTTTCCCCACTGTCTTCCCAGTCTCAACTTTACACCTAATCTATCTACCTCTTTTCTTCCCCTGAGTAGCATTAAAGGATGGAGAATGGGGCTTGCCATCAGTTCAAAAATCTTTTTCTCTGCTACTGCTTTCTCCTCACACTCTTTCCATGCTCCAGCATGGAGTCCCTCCCATGGGATACAGCTCTTCACTAATGGGATACAGTTCTTCACCAGCTTCTCCAGTTGACTCCATCCCACGCGCTGCTGTCCTTGAAGAACTTCTCCACAATGAATACTTTCCACTGGGTATGGTCCTTCAGGAATAGACTGCTCTAGTGTGGATCCCCTGTGTAGTTACAGGTTCTGTGAGAAAACAAGATCCCGTGTGGGCTGCTCTTCACAGGCTGCAGCTTTTGCCAGGAGCCTGCTCTGGTGTGGGCTATCTATGGGCTGCAGCTTCCTTTAGGCTGACATGGTTTTCACCCTTTCTTAAATATGTTATCACAGAGGTACCACCTCTGATGGGCTCAGCATTGAGCAGGGGTGGGTCCGTCTTGGAGCCAGCTGGAACTGACTCTGTCAAACGTGGAGGTAGGTCATGGCGTCTTCTCACGTACACCTGCAGCCTTCTGCTACCAAAATCTTGCCACATAAAATGTCTAGTATTTTCAGTACATTGTCACCATTTTTACAGCTGCTGCATGAACATTACACTATTTTGATGTTCTCTTTAATTTTTTTCCTTCACCCACTCTCATGTTTTCAGCATCCTTTCTGCATTGAGTTAGCTGAAAATCTTTCGCTTTCCATTCTCTGTTCAGTTTATGCAGTCATTGGATTGACTAATCACCAGTTAGTGGTACTGTCCTTGTCTAGCTATAGGCTTTTCCAGAAATGATCACTACTGTGTCCTGAGCTACTCAGTGATGTTCTACTACCACTTTACAGCCCTGTTGGACTACGTATGCCATAGCTAAGGTACCAGAGCAGCAGTCCCTCTATGAATCTGTGTTCCAGAACGAATACTCCGTTACATTTTCTTGTGACAAATGTTGCATAGAGTTGAAACAATGATAGCTCTAACTTTCTGGAATACATTATATTACTAAATTCTTTACCATAAGCAAAGCTTAAGTATGCATGCAGTTTACTTGTATTAACTCTGTAGTTGTTGCTTATACTCTTTTTCTGCACACATATGGAGAGACCCACCTTTTCTCAAGAAAGTTTATCAACTATTAGATAATTTTTTAGTCTCTGTCCAAAGAACTTATGGAGAGAAACCTGGCTGGTAGATCCTATTACTGTTTTTGTGCTAAGTAAACATCTTGGCAACATTAAAATAATTTGATCATTTTGCACCACGTACTTTATATGATTATAATACTTAAGCTGCATGTTATAAAAATGGGGTATGAATAAAGTAGAGCAAGGAATAGCATGATTACTAGAAGACCTTGAATCTGAAATAACCATGAAAATATTAAAGTTGTAATATTTATAAAAATATGGACATCCTATATACCAAACTAATTCATAATCTTAAAGTACAGTTGATAGCAGATGTTCTTTTTATAATGTGTGTGTACATCATGCACATTAAAATCAACGTTTCTAAATTGAATATTATGTGCTTATGTGATTATTTGAAATGAATGGACTCAGGATCACTACCTAGTAGACTTAATTTCAGAATTTTCTAATTTCTGAGTGTTTTAAATGGAATCTAGTATTCTGTTGTCTTATTTTTTATCCAAAAATATCTCTTTCTAGTAACAACCAAAGTATGCCTTTGGTGCTGAGCTGGAAAAAGGGTTTATGTCTGAAAAAAAAGTGTCAAGGAAATAGATGATGGGATGGAAATACAGCAATATTCCAATATCACCACATATGTATGCTTCATAAAGCTGCTAACAATTTGTGTATAAATCTTGACATTTGGTTTCATTATTTGTTTGGTTTTTATTTATATTCCTCAGTGGGCTTATAGATATTCTCTAGTGTATATTTTCATCAGCTATCTTTCTTCTTAACCTGTAAAAGCTCATTTTCATTCTCCTAGACAAAGTATCTTCATCTGATATCAGCCTTCTCATATCAGTAATTCTATTTTCTTCTGTGAAAGGTCTGATGATCCGGCTACCATGATTATCTGACACGCACTATATCTATACTACTTCTTCATTGCTTCCCACCATTAAACTGGAGGGGAAAGTGATGTCAGGAGACAAGAAGATGAGAGAATTATTTTGCATTAATAAAGCTCACAGCCATGACTGACTGATAAGGAACTAGGTGGTGATTGCAGAAGTATAGTTTCACTCTCTGGATGAAAGGAAAAGTGAAGGTATGTCTAAAAGTCATCGCAGGAACTGCAATTGGTCATAATCAGACATATTAGTACATGATAAGTGCATGGCTTAGTGAAACGCTGAGTGACAAGTCAAAATTGTCAACATGTGCCTTGTTAAATTCATTGCTCAGTTACAAGCAATTCAGAAAGACTAGCACTGAAGACCCTGTTTATCTCTTCAGTTAGGATATTGCTATTTCCTTAAGCAGAGGATTCTAAGATCAAAATAGGAAGCAAAACTATCTTTTTTTTAAACAAAAATGAATAAACCAAACATTGGTAACGTGAGATCCAGAACTGCTGGATTTCACAGGTTTCTGGTAGGCAAAAGAAGACTTCTTGGATAACTGTTGGAAGGACAGACCTGAACCCTTTTTGTTTCACATCAGTTATACCAAGACTAACTTTACGTAAGAACAGGAAGCTGTTGGTGATAAAGTATTGGTAATTTTTTTTTTCTTTTTATTCATATTACAGCCAGAAATGAGCTCCATAAAATAGGAATTCTGACCACACTGGTTACGTCTGGTGATCGTGACTGGGGGTTTGGCAATCACACAGGGTATGACTAAGCTAGGGAAACCAGGACTCTTAGAAGGCTCATGGGCAACTGTGTGAACCAGACTGTGTCCTAAATTCAGCTAAGTCAGCAAAGATATAGACGAAGGCACATGGACTGTCAACAACCACTGTTCTGCTTTGGTTCCCAAACTGGACACATGCATGTGTGCCCTTCTGACTTCTGCCAGATATAACCACTGATGTGAATCCATCAATACTTATGCTTTTATTCAGATTTAAAGATTAGGTAATTTTGGCTGTAGGAGTGAGCCAAAAATTTCTTTTGGTAGTAGTCTGTAGCTTTAATTTATAACAAGGGTTTAAAGCAATACCCACAATACTTTCTGATATTTTCCCCTGCAGAAATACGTTTATGTTTGCCATCCATTCAATTAATTTACATTTTCTTTAGAGATAGAACTAAGTCATCATCATGGCTAGGCTTCATGAATGAAGATTTGGGGAGGGCTCTATCCATGTTTGTTACAAGCGCATTGATGTCTAAAAAGACCAATACTAGATAGACACGTCTGGTTGCAAAATGCCTTTTGCAACCAGAACTAAGTATTACATTACTTAAATGATGACCTGTAATGAATATTAAACTGGTGATTTGATGAGAGTCTTGGTTAGAGCAGACCAATTTACACCAGAAAAGAATATGAAGCCATGAAAAAGTATTAACCTAAGAGTAATAACTAGCATGTAGAAATTTTTAGGTAAGAAAAGCAAAGAAGGAATCCAAAATACATTTTCACAATAAATCTAGTATTCTCATCTGCTCCTGGTTTAACATTTTCACTTGACAGATTAACAGAGATGCATAGCATATGGATTGCTGTGCAATGAATTATTGCATGTGGTATTCAGGCCTAAAGTACATAACTCTTTAAAATGATCTACAATAGAAAATTATAAGTAAATTTTTCCTGCTCAGATTAATGCTAGTATTAGTGACAGTGACAGGAAAATCAAGTTAAGATTTGGCTAAATTCCACAATTTCTTGAGGTTCATAAGTATACGGCTAATTTTATTAATATAATTATTCTGTTTTATAATTTCTGGTGTTCCTGGTTACGGATCTCACCAAAACAAAAAAAGTACCAAAGTATGCAGAATCCATTCCCCAGTCCTTCAAGAAAGACTTTTCTCATGCTGTTTATGGATAAAACTGCAATGAAATGTATTTCAATTAGACATAGATGCACACTGACAACACTATGATGACAGCTCAGTTACTATAATACATTCAACACAGAATGCACTTGTGAATTTGTGACACTTTTCTTTTTTTTTAAATGACCCTAGAGAGAGGTTCCATAATTTTTAGCAATGTTTAGCCAAGGTCCTGAATGGCAGTTTTAGACACAGTGAGTAAAATCCAGACCTTGCAAAGTAAATGCAACTTTTAATATATAGGTAGTGGGTCCAATGTCTGCATATTCAACTTACTAGATGTCTGCTGAAAATACAGTACAAAAGAGAGGAAACAGTCCAGGAGGTTACTGGGTGTGTGGAAGAAAAGATCCTGACATGGCTGTTGAGGGAGCCAACTAGGGAAAGTGCTCGCTGGACCTGCTCTCACTGGACCTGCTCTTTATGAACAGAGAAGGACTGGTGTGTGATGTGATGATGGGAGGCCATCTGGGACACAGTGATCACATACTGATAGAGTTTTTGATTCTTGAAGAAGTAAGGAGAGGAGTCAGCAGTCCACCTTGGACTTCTGGGGGACGGAATTTGGCCTGTTTAGGAGACCGATTGATAGAGCTCCTTGTGAGGCAGTCCTAAAGGACAAAGACTCCAGGAAGGCTGGATATTATTCAAGAAGGAAATCCTAAAGGTGAAGGAGCAGGCTATCCCCATGTATCAAAAGACAAGATGGCAGTAAAGAAGAAAACCTGTCTGAACAGTTTTGTCTAGAACTCAGGGTAAAAATGAGAGTTTATGACCTTTGGAAGAAGAGGTAGGCAACTCACATTGTCAAGTCGTGCGGGGAGAAAACTAGAAGATCCAAAGCCCAACTAGAACTTAATCTGTATTAAGTGCTGTAAAAGACAATAAAAATGTTTCTATAAATACATTAGCAACAAAAGGAGAGCTAAAGAGAATCTCCATCCTTTATTGGGTGTGGGGGAAAACATAATGACAAAGGATGAGGAAAAGACTGAGGTACTTAAGGCCTTCTTTGCCTCAGTCTTTAGTAATTACAAAAGGGGAGGCTTAGTTTCGGTGTTAGGAAAAAGTTCTTCACTTGAAGAGTTGTCAAGCACTGAAAAAGGCTGCCCAGGGAAGTGTTTAAGTCATCATTCCTTGAGATATTTAAAAGACATGTAAATGTGACACTACCTGTGGCACGGTTTAATGATGGACTTGGTAGTGCTAGGTTAATGGTTGAGCTTTATGATCTTGAAGGTCCAACCTATATGATTCTTTGATTCTATGATTTTATATTCTGATTCTGTCTCCCCAAGAGACTATAAAGAGAGATCCTAAGAGTTTATGGGATTGCCAAGGAACATTCCTCATGAAATCCAGACAGTCCTTCATATGCTTGATAGAGCATTTTTGTTCTTCACCTCAAGAACTGGATTACCAGTGCTGTGGTCTTATATCATACTATCTTTAATGACTGCAAAATAATTACGTTAGATCTTTATTTGAACTCTCAGGGGAGTCTTGTCTTTCAGCATTACCCTTTCATTTCACTAATTTCTGAATTTCATTCACTAGGTTTATTTTAAGGTCAAAACTAATAAAAACTATTGAGTGGGTGGTCAGAGCTCTGTTACAAGAATTTTCCAAGCAAAGCCAATAGTCAAAATGAAGTATCTATAATTCAGTTAAAGAGAACGAATTTCACAGGTTTGAAAAAAAATTCACTTTTTATACGACTCATGTCCATGATGGCAATTACTATCGTCAGATGTACTTGCAGTAAACATGATTATATACCTAAAATCTCTACCAGTTTAATTTAATGAATAAAAGCATTTTATACTACTAATAATAGCTGTGAAAAAATACAATCCCTCCCATGTACATCTGTGGGGTTTTTTTAACCCAAATACATGAAAATGAAAATACTATTATGTTGATATAGACTATGTTTTAAAACATGTTTAAATAGCAGTGCAGATCTGAGGGTGTATGTTGCTGGACCACATAATTTTTTACATGATTAGTCCACACTGGACTATTTTGAGACTTGGAGTCTATAAAAATTCATGCACATAAGGCATCTGACTATTTAGAAAATGCACATCGAATAGTTTTATAAAGCCTTAGATACATAATATTGCTATCCAAGTTAAGGTGAGTCTGTTGTGTGGATGAGAATTATGTAACTTGTAAAAAAAATATGGTTAAGTTCATAGTCTAACAATTCTGAAATTTTATTAATTTGAAACTTGCTCATGAACATTTAAGCTTATGATCTGTTTCTTAAGCATAATATCTTTCTGAAAAAATGCCTTTTGGAGTATACAACAACAACAAAAAACATTAACTCAACTCAACACTGGTTATTTGAAGTGCTTCCTAAATTGAAGTATCGCATGCCAATACTGTGTTCATCTATTGCATCTGAAGTGTGTTACAAACTTTGAAAATCAGATTGCCTCAACCACACAAAGCATTTACTCTTCCTTCCTGCAAAATAAATAGCTTAGCTCAAGTGGCTTCTTTTAGTCATGTATTTCTTCCTTGGGGAAGGGAAATTGGTATTTTACTTACAAGTGCTGGTACTTGCCATGTATAAAAACTATGTTGCCGAGCTTTTTACAAACTCTCTTCACAGACCTCATTGCTCTTCTACGGATAGACATGTTGCCCATTTCTGACATCAACAGATGCAGTGCTTTGAGACTCTACAGAAAGTAATGGTGCCTGACATTTCTAGGGTGAAAGCCTCTCTTTGGTTTTAGTGCTAATGGAAACAGACTTTTTGTCTTCTTGAGAATCCAAAGGCAGAATGTAAATGGCTAGGTAGTAAACAGAACAGATTTTTTTTAATCCCAGAAAATAAAGAAACCCTCTTATTGTAAAGTTATAGAAGTTTTTTAAAAAAAAAAAACCAACACTTTTTTTCCAGAAGTTGTCTTCTTAAATATCTATTAGATATCCATTCATACTGAACAACTATCCACATTTATGCTTTATACATACTGAAATTTGACATAATTTGCATGACATCAGTGACAAGTATTTTTGGGTGAGAACAAATCTCAGCCAGATCGCTATAGCAATTCACAGAACCATTTTATGTTAGGATGGTGTGTTCAGATGGCTTGTACTAAAGTTACTTTGAGTTACTTCTACAGCAGTTCAGAAGACTAGATTCTCTACTTAGTAAAAGAGACCTGATAAACAACATTTTTTTCTGTTCTTAGGAGCTAAGGATCCAGTGAAAAGAATTCTCTATGGTCCAAAACAGGAAGAGAAAATATAAGGTATTTTAGAGGATAGTTTGAAGGGCAGGGAATTTTCATAACTGGAGGTTTCCTAACAATGGTAAATGTCCAGGCTTAGCATCTGGGAAGTGATCTTTCTTGAGAAATACGTACTGAACAACGATCCTTGTATATCATTGAATTCCTGTAATAACACAGTTTCAGTGTATAGGATAGCTTCTTTTGAATTCTTGCTTTGGAGCTGAAAATCTGATATTCTCAGTGTTTGATTGCCATCGTATTTACATTAGATTGAAAGAGGCTGCTAAGAGTGCTGTAATTCTTAATATCCCAACATACATATCCATTCTGGTGCATCTGCGTAACACGTGTGAAACTGAAGAGGATGAGATTCACCCACACTTGATACTTCACATTTTGTCAGACAGTGGCCTAGGTCCATAAAAGTCACCAATGGTCAAAATTTCAAGCTGACCATAAAGTCTCCAGTTTTATAGAGGTACTAGATTTTGCATGATGCACTCAGCGTTATATCACTGAGATTTTGCTCATCATTGTCTGCTTTGTCTTACTGTCTTCTGGAAAAAAGTTCTGCAGAGGCCAGTTCTCAGGCTCAAGAAACTTTCAGCGTTCAAAGAAATAAGGCCAATATCAAAAAATTTTTCAAATAAATGTTTTAGGTTCCTTAGTTCAATGAAATTTTTCACTTTGGGCAAAACATTCTGAAACAATTCTCAATGAGATGAGAAGACATAAAATCTAACTGAAACAGTGGCATGCAAAATATTAATTTACAAAAACTGTATGTTCAGAAAAATTTTCTGATGGAAAAGATCTGTGCAGGTCTTTTTGAAACTTTACTTCAGGTAATATGCAAGATAATTCCTTCCAGCTTTAGACCTCTTAAGAAGCCATGTATTGATGTCTTAAATCAGAGTGCCACTGATGTCAGAGCAACAGTTTGGTACCATTAGCAACTGCTCAGAGATATGATAATATAGACATAAAAGAAGCAGGTTCTGAACAATTGATTTCTTGTTAGTTGTGCTCTCCTGGAGATTCCAAACCCACATGAGATCATTAGGTATTCTTCAGAAAGCTGGGAGTCAAATGCCTTATTTTAATTTTGGTTTTTTTTCACTGAAGTTTTCTCTGTTTTTGTTTCATTTAGCTTGTTTCTTTCTGGCCTCTATGGCAACAAGAGACTCCTATGATGACCTCAAAGCATTGAGTCCATCATTATCTAAGTCTCCTTGGTTTTTGGAATGACTCTTTTAAAATCTGTGTCTGTCAGATGTTAATGTCATGTTATTTGGATTCATTTTTAGAAGGGAACAGTCCTGCTGTCTAGATAATGAAAAGAGTTGCCCTACCTATTAAACCAGCCACTTAGCCTGCCTTTGTGTGCCCTGTTCTCTTGACTGTAGAAATAAAATTTTTCTGGTAACCTCAATTGCATCAACAAAGCAAAGAGTTAATCTCAGCTAAGTAACTTTTTTTTTTTTTTTCTTACACCGATATGCACATACAGAGAGTATGAAGTAGAAGAAGAGCAGGAAAGTTACACACATAGAAAGTCATCAAACTCCCAAACACTGTCATTAATGCAGAATTTTGCCACCCACAGAAGTCTTGGTTTTGATCTGAGTTACGTTGGCCATTTCAACTCTCAGTCTTTTTAGGCTGATCAGCTTGTATGTGACAGTTTATTGGTTACCACTGACTTGGAAAATTTGTATTTGAGAGTTTTACACTGTATTTTGTATATTTTTTTTAAAATGTTCTGATGAAATTTCATACTTCAGTTTTCTGTTCTCATCTGAATACAGAACTCTTCAAAGTTAGCAACCATCAGCTGGGCATAGTTACTTCAGAGCTCACCAGGAACAGTGACTCAGAAGGTGTCATGTTCTTGCTATAAAATGAACACCCAAAACTGAATTAAAGATTCAACTAGAAAAGAAGTCACAAGATAGAAGTGGAATATATACACTGACACGGATGTATTCCACAAATGGTCACATCACCTTTGTTCAACCTGGATAAATGGAAGTCATAATGTCAATGCAAACTTATCTTTTATGTGAAAAGAACATCTTGTGCAACACTAGACATGATTTTCTTTCGAACGAAATGATATTCAGTGGTCCCAGATTCATGTGAGTACTAAAAGTTCGAGCATTTCAGTACTTTCAAACAATGGAAAAGAACTGCAAAGTATAATGATTAGGACTTAAAACAGTTTAAGTGAAATTAGAAATATGACACTACTATTTTAACAGTGAGATAATTAATTTATGATATAGCTTATCAAGAGAAATATGAACATTTTGAAGGAAGATTTTGTTCCCTTCCAATTAAGATTTAGTATCTACCTCTGGGAGAACCCTCACTCTAACACAGGAATGCAGAAAGCATCCTGTGCTTGATTCAGGAGCTAAACCAGGAGTGTCTAATGGCATCTGAGATGCTCTAGGAGGTGTGATCTGATCTCCAGATGCTGTGCAAGTACAGATCTGTCTTTACAGCAGTGGCACACCTACTTGTCCTGGATGTATGTTTCAAACCCTGCGGCACCCAAACTGGCACAAGATGCTCACGTCTGAGTACCTTGTACAATAGGAAATGGAGCTGGTCTGTTAGCAGTTGGACTTCCTGTATTGTTTCCTAACATTTTCAGAAGAAAGTGAAAACCGGATTGCATTTCATTTTTCTGTTCTATAATATCAAACTTGCAAATCCATGGAGAGAATCCAGTAACTTTATTTTTTGAAATTTTCAAGAAGGCATATGAACTTGCTTTCTCTGAAACATTCTTAATGGGTTTATTCTGTGCTGCCTAATAACAAAGATAAATTTAAAAAGGACATGCATGTAAAACTGTTTGAATCTAACCTTCCTTTTTTTTCTTCCAAGCCTGTTCAAAAATCCTTAACTAACTAGCTATCTAATGACAAAACTGACTAAAGATCAAGTAATGGACACATTATTTTCCTGTTGCATTTCTTATCTGGATTTTTTGGTCATTCCTGAGTAATGCTATTCATCCAGGAGAGGTCTATGAAAGTGGGAGTGTGCTACACACAGTGAGCCAGTGACAAAGAGAGAAGCAGTAAATTCAAGGCTTTTTTGGCTATAATGTGCTGCTTTCTAGATAATGGTCTCTCTTGGTGTTTTAATGAAAAGCAAACTTATCATTAAGAAAGAGCTCCATAAAAACTGTCTGTCAAATATTTTAAGCTTCATTAGTTTAGATTAATGACTTACTTGATATACATGACAATAGGTGAAGCAAATCTTTGTTTATTTATTGACAATTCAATGTAACTGTGACATGCACAAACAGGCTTCCTCCTGATTAGTTCCATGTTTTAAAGTAACTTTGTGTTATAGAACTTGTTAACTACAGTATCATTTTATTGAACTCTGCTCTGTGAATGATGTGATCTACATTGAAAGGCATCAATATTGCAGCCATTCCAGGCAGGCACTGGAGCATTATGTACACAGATTGGAGTAGATATCTCATTGTTCAAATCCATGGACCCATAAAATGTCCAGTTATTGAGACTGCACAGAGAGGACAATGTTTTATTTCACAGGATCTGTGATGGAAGGTCAGAGAATGAAACCTGAACTAAGTGTAAGGTTCAGATTAGTTTCACGGTTTTGCAGAAGACCTCCCTGAAAGTTCGGACTCTGAAAGCTCCAGTTCTTTCCCAGAGATCCATGGCAAGGGTTTGTAGCACACAGCGTAGCACTCCCATGAATAAGTAGTTGGGGAGTAATTTCCAGTATGAAGCTCTTGTAAAGTACAGTGAGAGGGAGAGAGAGAGAGTGGTAGAAACTAAGTTATGTGAGCCTTTTATAACAGAACAGCTTTTCCAGGAAATGCTTGAGGAGTAATGGTACAAAGATGTTGAATATTGATATGTGTTTTGCTTGTATGAAATAATTTATATTTTCTTTCATTTGCAGTTTGGAAGCTGTAACTGTACAATTGTGGTTCTCCCTTATTAATACCCCTGAAAACGCATAGCTGAAAGTGGGTTTCTTTAACAGTAGCTATTTTAGGCAGAAGTGGTCATGTTGTCTCTTGTTATGCTGCTTTCATGCTTTCGATTATAAAGATCTATTTTTAGTGACTTGTAAATTCGCCAACTTGTTTGGGCTGATATTTTACAGATTGGACGTTGACTTTAAGTTACAATAATTGGAAAAAGCCAACCAAAACCTTTCAAATGTTCTGACATAAAGATCAAGGTCAAGGGCAAAGAAGGGGTCAAAGAAGGGGTCAAAGAAGGGGAATGGGAAAAAAAAGTCTTTGTCCAATTTGCACACTGCTGGGTGAACACAAGTGTCCTGAGTCTCACTATTGTTCTGTTGCTGGTAAAAATGACAATGCAATGGCAAACTGTTATCTCAGGGCTCCACAGCTGACCTGCAAGAACTACATTGCTGCTATTTGCTCTCTGCTCAAATCCCCAAAATTCTTCTCTACCTCTGTTGTTTGCTTCCACAGGACAGAATTTCCTCAATTTTCTTTTCTTATAAACACTCAATGGGTCACACATAAAAACACACAGGAGAAAAGCTAATAAAGTAAAAATATGAAAACAATTTTTTCTCCTAAAATGTGAAGGAAATGTCTTCAAGAAAATATGTGGGTCCAGCAGTTAATCAAGTTATAAAAGGAGCATTCACTAAGGTGATGCTACTGGAGGAAAAAAAAACTAAAAATTAATTGTGTCAACATTTACCGCAGAAGAGGCCAGAGAGATTCTTACTCCAGAGCTACACTTTTCCAGAGGATAAACCCTCAGGATTGTTTCCCTCAGGAATTCCTAAGCAACTGAAAAAAGCAACTACTGAACTACTACCTGTGAATAATAATGGCCTTTAAATGATTTGTGTTACCTGAAGAATGGAAAGTTATAAATATGACATCAAAATTTTTTAGGATTTTCTAGATTAACTCAGACAACTATAAAACAATGAAATATATTATATAAGAGTAAATTTGTAGAAATATTCCAGTTTTTAAGAACAGAGTGAGTAATAAGATGGAAAAATATGATGTACTAGGGAAAAGCCAATGTAGCCTTTGCATAGAGAAGTCATGACTCATGTATCAGTCATCTTCAAAGGAGCCTCTGAGCATATGGTTCAGGTGAAAGTATAAGAAACAGATGGTAGGAGTGGGTAGATGGTTTTCAGAAAGAAAGGAGCTTAAACATATTCTACATGTGAAAAATGTGCCATTCGACATATTCATAAATGGATAGCACTTGAATGATAAGGAGAGAAAAATCTGAAAAGGATCCAGAATTATCTGGGATAATCTAAAGCTGATTATGAGAAGTTGTCAAGGAACTCAAACTTACAAGTATATGATAAAAAGATAGATGAAATTAAATGTTAGTAAGTGGGATGTAAAGCCTAGGAAAAAAATAACCTATGATTATTAATATAGGATGGCCATCAGTTTAAGCTGTTGTTTTGAAGAACAGTTTGCAGTAGCTTCAAGATCTCTTTCCCAAGTGGTGGTAATTAGAGTTCAACAGTGTCTATAAATGTAACTAGAATTTGAAGAATAATTAGGAAAATAATTAGGAACCTAACAGAATGCATAATCACGCCCCAGTGTATATTATTAATCTATTAATATTTCAAGATTTCATTATTCTAAATTTAAGAGATGAAGCTTGTGGCCCCAAGTATGCAATAGTGAAAGAAAAAGGTATAATAGAATTACCAAGGATCCAGACAAATACAACAAAAATAAGCGGACATGTGGATTGTCCATAACAAACCTACAGAGCAAATTTAAAAAAAAAATCTGAATTTGGGAAAAAAAGGTAACAGAACAAACGAGATTTGTAGAATGGAGAAGATCAATAGCAAACAACTCTTCTCACAGTGCAAGTAATATTACCAAATGAAATTGTCACAGTGGGCTTTGAAAGACACTAAAGGTAGACCTTTAATGCACAAAAGGTATGCTTTTAAAAACAAATTTAGAGGGGGATCAGAGAAATTCAGGCAGGCTGGATACACTGTTGGCCACCACACCTGATGAACTGTAACCTCTAGAATAAGGTAAGCACTGGCTGTTGGCTGGCTCACACTGCTGACACTGCCTGATGGAGGTGTGGGATTGGACTCACCTTCAGTGTCGCCGCTTCTGGCTACGTGTACATTCAACACTGAGAAATGAGGAAACTAAAAAATTATTACTTTTATTAAAATTCCTCTTTAAATAAGGATTGTGACATTTATTGCATACTGGTCTGCCCTTTTCATCTACTGCAATGCTCTCCCATTCCAAGTCCAGGAACAGTTTGGGAATAGAGCAATGCTGTCTAAAATTGTGGCTCTGGCAGAACTTTTCAGCAGTTGCAGCTGTCTGGTGACTGACGCAGGGAACTACAAGAAAATACTGGATCAAATAAAGCCAAACTCCCTTGGACACAGCCTGGAGAACACTTTCCTACCATATCTTGGCTTGTGTGCCAAGCATATCTTGCAGGCAGATATCCACGAACATCCTCCTGACTTTGAACTGCGTAGCATCAGCAGCACAGTTGTAGCCAACTTATGATTGTTAGATGACAGCATGTTTTCCATACTCTGCTCCTGGTTTGGGGGTCTCAGACCCCTTGCTTAAAGAAGAACTAAACTCCAGACCATCTGGTCAAATTTGCGCACCCAACCAAGAGGACGTACAGCCATAAAATGTCAGGAAGTCACATCAAATTGGGATTTTCACAGCTCATCACTAATTTTACTACAGCACCTGGGAATCTGATTCAGGAAAGTACCAGGAACTTGCAACTTCACCTAAAGTCAGGAGGATTGTGTAAGCTACTATATGACGTTAAGTACTCTGAGAGATCTGATCTTCCCGTGTCTCAAATTCTGCCTGCTAATCAATGGAAATATTTGTTATCACCTATGTGAAACCACTCTGGCTATTGCGTAATAGTCATGCCACTCTTCAGCTCACAAACATGTTGTGAAAATAATTAATTAATATTTATGTGTCACTCATTTGTGGAAGTAATGAGTGTCACCGAAAAGAAAAAAAAGTATTTTTCTGTCTTTAAATCTTCATTTTAGCAACAAATATGACCAGATGTTGCAGATAGAAAAGGAAAAAAAAAACCAGAATATTGACTAGATCATTCTTAAGATTATTTTACATGTTGAATGAGGTAGGTGGCATGTAAGGAATTATTTTTTAATTGTATAATAAAAGACAATAATAGAAAAATGCACACACAACTATACAATGTTAATCCCAAGTCTGACATTTCCTAACTATAGGGGGCTAGCTTTGAAAACCTGTTTTTTGAATGTGTGATTTGTGTATAACATAAACTATGAGGTTTATATCAGCATTTATTTTTAGAAATTTTATATATATATATCTCCATCCCACACTTTCAGTGGAACATTTTATATAAGTTGATAATAAACATATTCTAAGGCAATTTTAGAGACATTCACATTTTATGGGTTAGCCCATCCAGAGTAGTACTCGATATCTGCATAATAATATCATCACATTGAAAGGAAATAGGGAGTTTGATGGTGGATGGGTTATTGCAGATCAGTGAAAACAGAAATATTGGTTTTCTCCTTCATATAAGGTCTATATTTAGTAGAGTGTGACCATGCCATCACACCATACAGAAAAATTGATAAAAGCAATGCTGTACAACCAGACTACTTATCTTAAAACTAATTCACTTTCTATTATACCAAAGTGATGACAACAATGTTGTATAGGAATTTTTAATATTTCTAGACTATGCTTCCATTGCCAGTGTCATGGACAGGAAGAGCATATACTCTGTTTCAACAGGTAGAATCTGAATAACATTATTTGTACTTAGAAAAAAAAATTACAATCACAATAGCCCAGAGCAGAACCACAAAATCTGCTTATAATTCACCATTCTCCACAAGAAATTTGCTTCCTTCTATGACATCATAGAAGATTCTGTGTTTCAAGAAGAAGAAAGTAGGGCAGAAAAAACACGTTCTTCAGCTCCAAGGTGCAGTGAGAAGAGTGGTCATCTGCTGTTTTAATGCTTTTGTGTCATGTTGATCTGAAGGAATTCATGTTCTCAATGCTTCTTCAGTTTCTCAGGCAGCATAAAAAAAAAATTCTTCTGTCCTTCAAACAACAGTCATGAGGGAACCTTGTTTATCCCTGTAGGATGCTGTTAATGAGCTTGATGAAGGGTCAGTGAATAGGAATTTTAAGGTATTGTGTTTAGAGTTTTTTTCCCCTTAAACTAATAACTGCAATCTATTCTTTTTTTCTCTAGTCACCTTTTATGTGGTTGGTAGCTATTTCATATCACAAGCATCTGGAAGATAAATGTTCAGAGCATGAAACATTACTTTCATCCTCTATCCATGCTGCAGATCATACATCTGGGTTAATGCTAATAAAATAATCTGTATGTAGAATCAGGGAAATAATGAGAATGAACTACTTTCAGGTCAGGAACAGATATGTGCAATTTGCCTTGAAAGTTTTATATGGTGAAGGGCTTCAGCTGTGCAGGCTGGGCACGGTGGTTTGGTCCTGGTAATCTTGGCACTTCTGTGTCAAAAGTACTGTCCAAGCCTGATATGCTGTGCTGTTTGCCATATAGCTGTCCTTTGAGGCAACATCTGGGCTGAGTCCCTTCACTGAGCTGCTGGTATTGTTTTCAGCAGGTACCAGCACCAGCAGGAAGGCACAGAGATTCCCACATGGCAGAGGTGCAGTGTCTCTATTCAGAGGAAAACAGGTTTTTCTAGCTTCAGCAGATACAAATTTCCTGATCTCAGAAGCAGTAATGTTTATATCCCTTTCTAACTTAAATCCTGTTTAACTGAATTTAAAGCACACTTACTGCCAGTATAAATGCATGATCCTTTTCAAATCCTACTAAAGCACTGGTCTCAGTGATTTCTCTGGCATGGAAAGAGCCAAGGGAAGCTCAGTGCAGATTAGGATGTAGATCCTGTCTGTGAAAGAATGATCTCATGGACCAGGCAACTGAGACAGAAGTGTGTTAAAAGGTCTGGCTCCTCTCTCTATTGTTTTGGGAATGTTTCTGTTCCAGGATAGCACAGGAAGAGAGCTTTAGATATAGCTAGATGTCTAAGACTTATCTGTTGAGATGTCTATAGACAGATAATTTGCCCAACAAGACTCAATTCCAGACAAATAAAACAATTTTCCTTCAACTTGATAACTCAATATGACAGGACATCCATGAATGCCCTTTACTCTAAAGGGAAGTGAAGGTTGGAAGGCTTAGCCACGTAGAGGTGTAGATGCACAGCGAAAGTTTCTAATGCCAGCTCATCATCTGTTTAAATCAGCGTGACATCAATGCCTTCAAGAAAACAATGTCAATTTACAATAATTAAATATCTAGTGATATATTGAAATTAAGGGATTTCCCCTCCCCATTATTCAGGTGCCTAAATCAGCTATCAAACTAGGAGAAAGGAAAGTCTTCCTCTTAGAGGGTGACTCTGAGTCAGAACCTGACCTCGCTGTGCCAAATTTCAGCCCTGTGCAGCCTAATCCTATCCTTTTGTCAGATCTCACAGGACCTAATCAACTGCATGGAATATACTAGGCACTTAAAGCTGAGGGGTTGATTTATCCCATAAGAAAGGTTTTTGAGTGGAAATTATGTTAAAGCTTCTCTTTGGTCAAAGAGCATAAAAATATACGTCAGCCAAAGAGGGACCCATTTTCATGGCCTCTAATCAGGTGAATAATCATGCTGAAACCTGCAGACTCCTGTAAAGTGGCCTACTGGATAAAGACCAACATGTTTAATAAATTTTATATAAGGTTGGTTTGTTTTTTTTTCCCATTGAGAAAGAACAATAGAACACATCTAATTCATTTCGGTTTTTAAATGAAAGAATGACTCAGAAGCCACAGTCTGATTAGCAAACAGGAAATGGAGAAAGACCTCTGAGTTGTAACTTTGATTCAATATTCTACAGATAATTTCTTTGAAAAATAGTGGAAACAGACTTTAATATTAATCTGTCACTTAAAGGATCTAGAGACAACAGTAAGCAGTATCAATGAAATTCATCTAGTGACATTTTTTTGTTGTCACAGACTAAAAATCCAGAGATTTGGCAGAAAAAAGGAAAATACTCTAGGTTTTCTTACTAAATTATGAAGTTGCAACACTTTTATAGATTATACTGTAAGGTAAAAAATGTACAATTTCAAATTTAAAAGCTCAGTTTTCATAAGAGCTCAGTTTAGCTTGGTTCACTGATCCTACCTTGCTGCAAAAATAAATTTTGGCAGTGCTTTTGTCAAACAGGATGCTCAGTACTTTTCACTATTAAAATTCCCTGCCACTAGAACACAGACACGTAGGAAGTGTGAGATCTTTAGAACTTAATCCAAAGGTTTTTAAACTCTCCTTATATTAGCTTGAGTTTATCTTTATTAGAATATAACATTTGTTTTATAAAATATCAATTAGTAGTCTAATATAACTCAAATTTCTGCCTCCAAATAAAATGCTACAAGAAAAATACATTGTTCCATTGAGACAGTGAATAAAAACAAATCTCAAAATAAGAACAACTGGAGGTATCCCATGAGAAAGAGTCTTCTGAATCGATCTATTATTTCACAGCTTGAAATGTGCTACTATTGTACTTCCACTTGATTATATGTCTTGTTATCACTTACTCCAGTTGATCCAAATTGAGTGCTTCTGACATTTGCAAAGTTACTCCTATATTCCATTGCACAGCAGGGAAAACCTTGCTAATGAAGAAATAAAAAGTAGAAGAAATGAATAAATATTTAGTTGATGGTAAAGAGGTACAGTTGCTGGTACTTAAATGCTGAAAATAAAAAAAAAAAAACCAACATAAGCCACAGTAACACGCTTGTTCATGTCCTCTAAAAAAGGATGCTAGAGGTGTTTTTCTCTGTGCCACAGGGCACTTTCATTTCCTGATTCTATTATATACTAAGTGGCCACCTGAACCTGCCAATGAACTTGTTCTATTGTGTTTTTCTATTTTTAATCCAAAAGGAGTAAACACATTTCTCATCAGAGGTGTCACACACTGCTCTACATTTGTGAGATTTATGAAGGTGTCACTGAGTTATTACAGAACCATTCATTTATAAATAGGTGTCCATTCTTTGGGAAATCATAAATGATAGGAGTATTGCCACCATTTCACAAAATCTGTATTGTAAGAAGGATGCCCATATGAAAGGTTTTTTTGCACTACACTGGTCTAATTTGTTTTTTTGTCACTCCCCCATTACTTCAAGGCTTTCTCTCTACTTTATGGTTATGTTCAACCAGACTCATGTACTGGATGGTCAACGGTAGTACAGCAGGGAATGTGACAACTATTTCAAAAGTCATGTGTACATAGAAAATAACCCCTTTAAAATGTTCTCTTTAACTAGTCAGGTTTGTAAACTCTGATTCAGCTGTACTGTTCTGTATACTTTTTTTTCATGGTTTTTAGAAGTTGATGTAGGGGTATACTTAGTAGATGTTCTTCATTAAATACCTACCAAGCCTACCCAGGAGTGAATATGAATGCTGCTGTAGCCATATGACAATAATATCTCTTGCAATCTCCAGTCATATTTCTCACTTGGGAAGAATCCTTAATATATCATTAGTGTCATTTTAAAGAAATTTGAGAAAAAACTTCTCTTTCCAATCATGAGGAAAACTAGTCTAATAGGAGAATTGCTGCAGAGACATGAGAATCAAAGGCAAATTGTAGAGAACAATATAGGTGTTTTAAAGGGTTCAGAAAAAGCAAAAGAAAAAAAGGAGAAAGAAAAACATAGCATCAGCATCATCTAAATTTACAGTTCTTTTAAATGTCATATGGGATATTATGGCAATGTAATTAGGTTGCATTAAAAAAGAATGAAGCACTATTTCCTGGCTTATTAATCTTTCTTTAATGTTCATTTTGTATATTACACATCCTGTCAGAGTTTTCACTATTCAAATATTTCAAATATTATTTTGACAATCACCAGCACCACAACCCAGAAGAAAAATATTTGCTTAGAGTGTTGGATGTCACTAGGCTTTGAGTATGTCTCCTAATCATCTAAGCTAAAATGAAGAGTCACTTTCTATGCTATAGGGTGAGGTTTTTTGGTTTGTTTTTTGTTTGTTTGTTTGTTTGTTTGTTTGGGGTTTTGTATGTGTGTGTGTGCGTGTTTCATTTGCTTTGAAAGAGGGAAAAAGCCAGAAGAAAACTCCAACCACTTACTTTTGCAGATGTCATCTAATTTCCATTTAAATATAGCATAACGGAATGGTTTGAAGTCTTTGAACTCTTCAAAATTGATTTTCATTTGATATAGAGGAATAACGATTGTATCTTTTTACAACTGGTGCCTGTCATTCTCATCTATGTCCTCATCAAAGTTATGATTTTGTTCTGACAGCAGGAGCTTTGTTCCACTTTTGAAGTCCTCTTTCACGCATGTAGAACATTGTGTTAGAAAAACAAATGCCTTCACTCTGGCACCAACTTTAACAGCCAAGAAATAACATGAAAATCCATGTACAGACTCCAAACAGCAAATGGGATTGATTGACATATGTTTAAAATAGATCCTTTTCTGCACTGATTTCCATGCCCAAACTTTGAAGTCTAAGAAGCACCCAAGGGTATGAAGTCTGCCTGTGCTCCCAAAGGAGGATTGTGCCTGCAAGTGTGGTGTGTTAGATGAGAACTTCCTACTCACCTTTGCAACGGACTACCCTTAGATACAGAAGGATTCTCGCTTCTTATGCTGAGATGTGTTTATAAACCTCTGCAAAAAAATGTTTTGGCAAATATCTTCCAAAAACATAAAAAAGCTCTTTGGATCTTCTGTAAACATAGAGGGGAACAGAGGTTCCACAGACTATCTGATAGCACAACTAAAAGCACAGTAAACCAAATGTAGCCAAATAGATTTAATAAAAGGCAAGAGGGGAATTTTTACTGATTCATCCATTCACCTTCATGAAGCCATTCTCCTCTGCATGTCTTCCCACTGGCTCCCATTCATTGCAGAAAGTGTAGATCTCTTTTTTGCTGCTTCAGTGCTGTGCCACCAGTTCTCTGCTTCTCTCCATCTCCATCTTCACATTTAGGTCTATCTATACATTTTTATTCTTCTCCCTTCTGTGCATTTTTTTTTTGCTGATCACTAGTAGAAAGGTTCCTCCTTAGCTGCGTGCATGAAAATATTACCTTTTCTTTGCTCATGTCCCTCTTAAAAGACTCATCTCCTGCTCTATCTAGCAGAACTGTTATTCATCCACTAAAAAAACAAATCAAACAGTTCCAGTGGAAATGTGCAGTCACATTTCAGCTGTTAGTCAGGATCAAAGAGAGAAATCCCACTACACTTGTCTGTCTCTCTTTTTCTTACTCCGAAGACAAGAAGGTAAAGCTCTAATAAGTATACCAGAAAAACACAAAAAAACTCTCACAAAGATTCCTAAGCATCACGGCATTAAAAGAGTAAGTCAGCAGTACCTTAACTTCAATCCAGTTTTTCTTAATTGTTTTGTGTTGTAGCAGGGAATAGGTTTTAATAATGCCTGGATCTATTACTTACTTTTCCATCTGAACATATACCAAGGTTCTCAGGGCACAGACAAGTTTCTTGTTCTGTATAGATCTGCTCAATAAGTAAATAATAAATGGTTTAACCCAGGGGCATTAATGGAAATCAATGCTACCCTATTTTTAACGTGATGATATCAGCTATGTTGTGATACTGAGTTAGATATGGGCAGATGTCAGAGTCTCTTATTAGTAATATCCGATAGATTAGACTTTGCTCAAAACATATCTATGGAAAAAGACCTAGGGTTTTTTGTATAGAGTGTATGGTGTATCTGAATCTTGGTCCGTCCTGTAGTTCAGTAACTGACATTTGATGCACCACTCCCACAAAGTGGGTTATTTTAATTAATCATTATTATTATTATTATTATTATTATTATTATTATTATTATTATTATTATTATTATTATTATTTCTTCTCTCACCCGTATGTAACAGTAGTTTGCATCTAGTAAGGGGATGGTGATAAGAGATTTTGCATTTGAATTTTTCCTCTTGACCTTTGAACCTCTTGGAACAACAAATTGCTTCCCTTTATTTTGTGGAATAACACCTTTCTAACTGACACAAACTCCCTGGGGGGGAGCAGGAGGAGCTGATAGCAACCCAGACCAGTTTTCATCTTGTGGTGCTGTCCTGAATAGAGTATCTTTAGTTATTATAGCAGTATACAAAACCAGTGACCTGAGTACAATAGTTGTGACCCATAGATTGCACTGTCAAGGAATTTTTCCAGGATACAGTGAGAACTGAGTAACTAGCAGTGTCTTATTTGCTGTGCTTGCGGACAGAGAAAACCTTGTGGGTGTGACTTAATAGAACTAGTCCATAACTTGGAGAATTAATCCAGATAATTAGAGAGCATGGTGTCACATTCCTCTGTGCAAAGGGAAAAAACATTTTAAGAGACAGGATTCGCATACCAAAGTACTACTACTAGGTAATGCCTACCCGTCCCTGTAACCTATCCCCACAGGGTTTAGGAAACATACAATGCATGACATGTTGGGAGTGATGGTCTTGTCATTTTTGGACCATTCTCTGAAGAAAACACAGACCTGCAAAAAAGAAGCATCTATGTCAGCATTGATGATACCAAGGTCCAATATCACTGACAGAGATGATTTTCTGATATCTGCACAGCGATGGTGTTGCAGGAATCACATAAGGAGGATTGCAGGCCATCTGACTGCTTGTCTTTCTACTTTGCTTTTGCAGTCCTAAACATTTCCATTAAAACTGACATTCAAGTGAATAAACAGAGGGTTTTAAATCTGATGTGCATTTGTTACCTAGAGAAAGAACCTTGGTGTTATTTCTGCTTACAGACTTTTGCAACTACACTGAAGCAGAGGCAGAAAGGGAGGGTTTACAAACTCACTGCAGGTTGTGTCCGTGTGTCTAACAGTGGAGAACACATACTTTGTGTTGCAACGTGGCCCCAGAGGATACTGCATCATCAGTTCAGACTGTGTGTGACTCACACAGTGTTTATGCACATCTGAACTATGTACATTTTAATTTATTGAGGAAGTTCACCATACAACCTACTGGAAAATAAAAAAGTCCATTATAAGAAACTTGGACTTGAAGAGCATTGGGACTGAGGCTGAGCAGACAACTGGCAAGATAATCGAGTGTTTGGTTCCTTAGGTCATCCACAATTCAGATGTTCAGGCGTCTATAGAAAGTTATGTTCTGCAGAAGTAATATATACTGTAAATAAATCAAGATAGAATGAATTATTTAGTTTCTTTCTGATATTTAGCAGCACATTGCCCATCAAATTTAGTGGAAGCAGCACTTGCTCAGTGGAAAAAACCTGACTCTTCTCTGTCTCAGCTGTGAGACTAACTGTATCTGAATTTATATATATAATGTCATGGGCCTTTTGAACCCCTTTTTTTCCCCCCTGTGATTTCAGGGGTCCGTGGGGGAAAGGGGTTGATGATATCATACTGCCATCTGCTGACCACTGCCAGAAAGTTTAACCTCAATGAGGAAAACCCAAATCCTAACAAATGTAGGATTTAACTTGTAAAGTGGGTGAGGAAGGGGCAAGAGAACAAGGTCAGGCAGCTGCCAGGGCAGGGGCACATCAGCAGCTATCTCTCCCTCCCAACCCTGAGCCTGGGTTGCCTCTCTTTCCGCACAGCTCCTTAGAGAGGTGCTGCACAGGCTGGCTTTAAATTTAATTATCGTGAGAGCTCATTCATTCAGCCACTAAGAGAACCTGAATATGCAGAATGTAGAGTTTCTTTTTTTTTCTTTTTTTTTCTTCTTTTAAGAGAGGCTTAAATACAGTTTCCAT
This sequence comes from Manacus vitellinus, assembly GCF_001715985.3. Classification (NCBI taxonomy): domain Eukaryota; kingdom Metazoa; phylum Chordata; class Aves; order Passeriformes; family Pipridae; genus Manacus; species Manacus vitellinus. The sequence goes on from NW_021939396.1 coordinate 36,653,683, forward strand.
GGCAGTTAATCCAACTTTGACCTAAATTAAATTTCAATGTCTAAAAATTCATTCAGCCAGAGAAGGACAATGCTTAGCCCTCTCTGAACGAGGCACAGAGCTGTGTGAGAACATTTCTCCTTCCCTGTTTTGCTCTTTGCAGTAGGAACCTATATGATTGTGAACCCAGTTGGTGCTGCTGAAACATTTGCCAGGGTGCCGGAAGCAGCTCAGTGACCTTCCTAGGAATCCTGTTCCTACACATGGTGCACTCAGGGCATAAGGATTTGGTGACATATTGCAGCCTCACAAGGCAAGGCTAGGAAAGGCAACCATTCAAAAATATCTTATTTCTGTTTTGAAATAAAGATTAGTCCATTTTATGTCCTTCTGAGGAAATAATATTCTCATTGATGATCACTCTCATAGAACACTCTCTATTTTATGACACTATCAGTACAAAACAAATAATTCAGATATTATGGCAGTATTTTAGATGATACCTAGTATCAAAGATAGTATCAAAGACTCTCTCACCATAGTGGTGCTGAAGAACAATAGAGCTTTTATAATATAAAAAGAACTTTCCCTACCTGTTATCATCCTGATGGGGACATAGTGCCTGTTTCAGTCCTGCCCCAATAGTGGCAAATTACTTTTAACGTACTATATATTTCAATGATATCTAGTTAAGATTTCATTATGACATCTCAGTATAAAATATAATGTACCATTTCTATGATGTTTTGCTAAAACATTACTGTGGGTGAGATTTTTCACATTAACCACAATTGCAGAAATGACTGATGTTTAAATCTGAAGGCAATTTTAGTCATTATTAAACTTCATTATAAAATAAAGTATGTGGGTGGAATTGTGGTTTGATGCTTTTGTAATTTGCTCTACCTTTTCAATGTACTTTTCAGTTACATTAACTGAATCATTTCGTCTTATAGATGCAAAGATGAAGGAGAAGAACAAAAACATGCCCATTAACTGAAGCAGTGCAAATGTGCATAGTTAATGGAAACCATTTTGACATTTTGTATTTGATTCCATGGTGTGTCTACTCAAACAATTTCAATGGCATATTAGAACAAAATGCTACATTGTGCTCTTCACTACAAATGCAAGTAATAGACTTCAAAAATTACCTTTCGACTGAAAGTATTATCTGTTGGAAATGAAATGTTTTACATTACGAAAGGCTAATAGCAGTAAGGGGGAGCAAGGCGCTGCAATGAGAACTCAGACGGAGAGGGTTTTTTGACCCTATGTTTTCCAAATGCCTGTGTTTTTACAAGTCATGGCAGAATTGCTTAGAGAGTGACATAAACTTGTGTTTAGTGGCAATTATTTCACCATGTTACAGTGAAAGGTTTCTTAATGCAAGATCATGTTAAATATTGGGGCAATATTTTTTTTTCTGCTACAGAACAGATAATTGATTGCTTTTCTGAAACCAGTTATTTTTTTCCCATGATTGAATCAATTCAAGGACCAGATGCAGTCCAAAACTTATTTCCACTCTGATGCTAAAGCAATGCTTACCTATTAAAAAAATTCTGTGTTTCACTGTAGGATAATTTATCTGTTGGCAAGCATATCATAAATAATTTTTATATGCGTTTAAGCCTGATTGATGAAAGTATTTCCATTTCTTGCTATTTTCAGGCCAGGTAAAAATTGCTGTATCTTAAATTTCACATTTGAAATTTCATAGAGGTACCATTCTTCTGATTGCCTCAAAAATATTACCTTATAACCAGTTCTCTGTGGCTATACACCCAGTAAACTTGGAGCAGCTGAGCTGCAACTCTGGAATGCAACTGGAAAAACAAAAACCTCTGCATATACATTTCAGCTGAGTGCTGGTTTTGGCATTTCAGTGAAATGTTTGGCTACAGATTTTTGCCTCATTCAGATACACTGTTGAGTGTTTGGCTGATGGATAGACTGCAAGCCCCTACAAGCCAATTCAGTCTAACAAGAGCTTAGGCTATGCTTGCCTTCCTTCTGTCCTCCTGCCTGCTTTTCTGTGTCAGGTTTTCTTTCCAGGTGATGTCTGGAATTCCACAACTGACATCAAAAACTTGTTATAATTTCTAGTTGTTATCCTTGATTCACTTCAGGGAAGAAGGTTGTCACTTTTTGGCTCCACTTGATTGCTCTACCATATATGTACCATTTCTGGTGACTAATGCAATTTTTCACAACAATGAGATATCAGAATTTCAGGACTCCTTATGCATTTCAAAAGAGAACAAAACCTCATTCCCTTTAGCTTCCTAGTCTTCTCTAGTGCACTGTTCCTCAGTCTTTGCTCCATAAGCTACTTGCTCCTGCCAGACATTCAAAAAGTGAAAATATTGCAAATTAAAACAAACAAAAAATATACTTCTATACATCTTGAATTCTATGTAATAAAAAAAAATAAACAGGTTGAATGAGGTAATCAGAAGCAAGAGACAAACATTTAGCATTTAGGCTAGCTCTTACTGTATCAGTGTCAGTTGAAAGGTACAGGTAGGAGCCAGCCACTGATTCCTATCAGTGCCTGCCTGCAGGCAGAGAGGCCTGCCTTACTAATTAATTTTTTATCATACAATACATATAATACTCCTAATCCTTGCATAATGGCAAGTATCTCTACTACAAAATATTTGTAAATGGAAGAGTGAAATTATTATCTTTAAAGAAAGGGGTCTGTTTCTTCTGCTTACAAAGTTAAGCATGTTATCTATCCTATTGCTCCATTACCATCAGGATTGGGATGAAAGATAGTCTAATAATTTTTTTTTGGCTAAATGCTTAAACTATTCTTCAACTGAAAAAGGATGAAAAATATCTGCTTTACTTCTTACGGATAATTCTCATTAATGGAAGATCTAGTTTTCTGATTTTACTGGATCCTTACTTCTTTTATATAGTTTAAGACCCTGTGCAAAATAGAACCACTAAGCAAAACATCACATATTCAAAAGGCTGAGGCATTGCATCAGTGCTATCAGTGTTTTATAGCTTTTTTTGTCTCTATTTCTGTATGTGTAGGCTATTGGAAATATTACAAATTTTGTTTCTTAGTGTCTTAGGTAACCTGATTAAAAAGATTCAAAAATAGAGGAGCTTCTAGCTCATGTATCCGGACACACAGTCTCAGAGACTGATTAACCATGGTGTTATTCATGCTGTATGCTACTGAAATTCTATTGGCATAAAACTGGACTAACAAACAGAAAAAGTAGTTCCTCAAACTCTTTTTATAGAAGCTGAGCTGTTTTGTTGTGTTATCCTTCTATACAGAGCATAAAATATATATGAATAAGGCAGTTTCTGTTGAGTCATTGCACTGAAAAGATTTTCTTAACTTTAACCAGCATAAAGGTTTGCAATGTTTCCTGGACAAAGGTGGAACTTGAGGTCAGAACACAGGTGTGGCTGTGGGAAAAAGACTATAAGACAATTTTTGCAGAAGAGAGGGAAATCTTGAGCTTTTATTATTATTGAAATTAATAGCAAAGCCAAATTCAAGTAAAATTATCAGAAAAGTGACGATAATACAGGAAACAAGTTAATTTAACATTACCTGTCCCAAGATATCTATAGCCCAAGCCTCAAATGGAAAGTTGCAAAGAAGTCCCAATACACCCGAAAATATGGAGTTCAGTGCTCAATAAATGAATCTTCAGTGCAGAACCCTGCTCCATTATCTAATTCTTAGTATGAATCAGCTTTAATACAAAGATGAGTGCCATGGGAACTTGATTTGTCAATCACCCTCTGCACCAATTATTTCTAAACTTTAATGTAGTTTTTTTACACTAACCCTATCCTAAAATTGTGCTCAACCTTGACTAGCAGGGATGAAATATTCTTTGTAGCTTCTGCTCTTGCCAATGACTGGATTTTGCATTTTCTTTCCTCAAAATTAAAAGCTTTAAACTATTATTTTTGAAGTGTTGTAACAATACTAACTATAAATCTGGTAACTTTTTTCTCTAGGTTTTTTTTTTGTTTTGTTTTGTTTTTTTCTGTTGCTTTTTAGTCCAAGATCAGCCTCTGTTTTTGGATCTGTCTTTGACTTTTGTTTTTTTAAAGACAGATAGCATAAGGTGGTCTTGATATATAAATTGATCTTGTTGATACTGAAGGCAAGATGGGGCAAGAGGCATAACCATCAGAGCTATAATGACATTTGAGTTTATGACCAAGTTCTTGGTAGAAAATAAGCTTCAGTTATATATATATAACAGTACAGCCCATTTTCCAGCCATCCACTCATTATTGAACTAGGTGGTAAATCACCCTTTAGAAGGTAGCAAAGTACTTACAAACCTGTGACACATTAGTTTAATATCAGCAAGTCCACTTCTAATGTAATCGTCTCAGAAATCTGTAATTTTATATTTTGACTAGTCAGACTGGGATTTTCTTGGGTGCTGTTTCTCTTCAGTGGAAGAGAAAGAATCATGATAGACTAATTATATTCTCTCTCAAAGTCGTGTTACCATCTTTTATAGCATTCAGCTCTGGGGTCCCCGGCACAGGAAGGGTATCAACCTGTTGAAACAGGTCCAGAGGAGGCCACCAAGATGATTAGAAAGATGAATCACCTCTCCTGCAGGGAAAGTCTGGGAGAGTTGGGATTGTTGAGCCTGAAGAAAAGAAGGTTTTGGGGTGACATAATTGTGACCTTCCAGTACATGAAGGAAGCCTACGAGTAAGATGGAGAGAGACTGCTTACAAGAGCATGTAATGACAGGACAAGGAGCAATGGCCTCAGACTGAGAGTAGGTTTAGATTAGATATTAGGAAGAAATTCTTTACTGTGAAGATGGTGAGGTACTGGAAGAAATTGCCCAGAGAAGTTGTGGAAGTGTTCAAGGCCAGGCTGGATGGAGCTGTCCCTACCCACAGCAGTGGGGTTGGAACTGGATGCTCTTTTAGGTCCCTTTCAACCCAGGCCATTCTATGATTCTGTGTTCAGTAGTACAATTCTAGATATTAAATTGTTGTTATCTTCTTCACGTCCATGGCCAATACATGGAGGCCTTACTGGAATATGATTTTTCACAACACAATGGAGTTGTGGAGTTTTGTATGACCCCATACTGGTTTCATATTTAAGCCTTTCATGTTAACAGCAGTTTCATTTCAATAAGGTAGTAATAGCACCTAAAAATCCTACATATCAGTAGAAAGATTCCTCGCCACTGCAGCTATCAGGAAAACCAAGTGTTTAAGAGTTTATACTGTGCAAGAATAAGTGACAAGGAATTCCATTCTCAATAACACAATGGTTTTTTATTTTGAAGCCCATTTTTAGCTACTGTAGCACTGTGACAGGGCTTTTGATACATTATGGCAGTGTTTCTAGCTGGAGTATCATTCATAGTGTCTGAATGCTCTGATCTCTAATTGCAGGGGATCCCTGTTCTTGAGGAAGATGAATCTATAGGATGTTAAATTACAAATGTGCTCTAGCATGAGCAAGGCTTTTCCTATAAGAGTCTACCTCAGAGGAAATGCTGTCTTCAATATCTTGTGGAACACACTACACACCAAAAAAGTGTCATTCCGTAACGAGGACATCTGTTGGAATACTGGGCCAGGTACAAAGATGCAGTTTCACCCTGGGTATAGTGGCAGGGGAGAATCTGATCCAAGGGGAGAATTCAGATGTAAGCCATGCTAAACAATGTTGAAAGGCTGAAAGTTAGGTGAGTTGTGTGCTGCGAAAAGCATCAAAAGCATAACTGATCAGGAAATCATGTTTTGGGCTTAGCTGAAAATACCCTCTGAGTGAAGACTTTTAGGAGACAGAGAAAATCCTCAGTTTCTAAAACAAGAGTATGCTAGATGCAGATCTATTCAGTATAAGGCAGGTCTGATGGTAGGGTTTCAAGAGGAATTTAAATGAAAGAGAAAGATTAAGCACCTCTGGTATCAGGTGGCAACTTACTGAGGTTTTCCAGATCATACTTCTGAGCTGAGGCATCCTTTACTGGATACAGACTTAAATCAGTAGTCTTCTACATAAACTTAACAGGTTCTGCAGCTGATTCTTTAGACTCCTTTAGTACTTACAGCACATGAGTTTTTCTTAAGAGTTATGTATATAGATATAGATATATTTATTTATTTATTTATAAAAAACTCCATCCATACAAATGTTATGTGTTAAAAAAACACATGGATGTGGCACCTGGGGACATGTTTTAACCAGCGGTGCTGGGTTAACAGTTGGACTAGATGGTCTTAGATGTCTTTTTCAACCTCAATGATTCCATGATTCTATCTGCTCTTGAGCTCCACTGGGCTAGTTAGAGTACAAGTACAGTGTATGTTACTACAAATAAGAGTATTTTGCAGATACAAAGAAGACAACATTAAAGAAAAGGAAAAAAATCTGAAACAATACTCTTTGCCACAGTACACACAAAACCTGGGCTATTTGTGTTTTGTCCTTATACTTCTGCTTGATGATAGACGTGCATTCTAGAGAAATCATTTGTGTAAATGTGGTCAGACATAACTTTGTGCCTCCTGAGTTTAAGAGTTCATACATGAAATCAGCAAAGACCAAAGATTTTAAGCCTTAGTTCATCTTTCTGTGTTTATGGGAGGGATTGTTTCACCTTCTTTTCTGGGAACCACTTTTTCTGGTTTTATTCCAAACCAGAATACTTTTAAACTAAACACACAGACAAAGAAGAAATTCACAATTTTTCATTTATGCTGTTACCAACTTAATACTATGCTGCAGTTAATTTTTCAAGAAAAAAAGTAAAACATAAGCATTTTTAAAAAATATTAAGTTAAATATTTACTCCTACAATTCTTATAAAGAAAAATATTAATTATTTTAAAAATAAATAATATTTTGAGAATCCTTAAATTTTGGCTTTCCACTTCCATGTATGTAAAATGGTTTCATTTTCATGACATTTTCATTAGGCAATTTCTAGCAAAGCAATTCCACTGTGATGATCTCAACTGCCATTTGAAAATATCTGAAGTGAGCTTCTCCACAAAAGAAACAACTCAAAGACTACCCAAAATTTATCATGCCACCACCCTAGTGAAAAGATTAACTGTAAGGAGATCCAGTTTTCAGGGCTTTCTGTGTAGAGGTGACACTCCTGTGCAGTGCTTTATTGGAACAGTTTTGCTAGTGAGTCAGCTTTCATTAGCAAAAAAAGGCGAGCAGAAATATTTCTTTCACTTTGCCTTTCAAGCTCTCTGTTTGTCGCTTTGCCTGTTAAAGACTCACTTAGTTTCAAGCTCCAACAGAGATTTCTCATTAGCCAGAGCATCAGAACACTGCAATGGTGTAACTTCCATATCATTAAATCTTTGATGCATCTGTCAAGACTACCAACACCACCTGCCATAGCTGTGAAGATATTCGTCCATGGGAAATTTGAATAGCACTGTGACTTTCTATCATACAGGTCCTTTTACAGCCATCACTTTTGGCTGCCATCAAAGATAGGTCAAATGGAGTGCTGGATGTGTAACCTCTTGGCCTATTACATTTACTGGAAACTCAAATCCTGGTTAAACTATAGTCTTGAACACCAAAATACCCGAGTCTATTTGTGCTTACTGCACATCCAAGGGAAATGTCTTCTAATTTAAACTACTGAACTAGTAGTTGAGTGGACTGTCATTTATTCCTGTGCTTTATTGTCCTTGATTCTTTTTTATGTAAGTTTCACCATGGGTGTTGAGGTGCATAAACTAGTTAATATTTTTTTGCATAGTTGTAATATCTAAATTAGAAGCAAATTTGTCTACCTTTTTTTTTTCACTGTTGAGTTTTCAAACGTATAGAAGAGCAGTATTTTGTTTCTAATATTAAGTTGTATGTGTTGATTTAATATTGATTCTGAGATAGCCTCAGAGGCAGCATAATAGAAGTGCAAGTTATTAATTTCTGTAGCACTAGACTACCAGACTATTTTCACAATATGAAAGATTAGAGAACATAGGAAAGAACTGCACAACAACTAAAATTTACAGGATATCCACCTTCATCTGGTTGTTATCTGGAAAAATTCTGTGCTTTGAAAAATCATGGTAGTTGCAAACTGGACAATGGAACTAGAGCTAAGGTAACATATAATACTGAAATAAAGGGAGAGATCCACTACTTTCAGCATTTGCAAAACCACTGTTGACCTTACTCTGACACGTAATGTAGAAAAACACGAACCAACCCAAGATGTAACAACCTTTGAGAAAAGCAAGATGGCACAAGAAGGGTGGTGTTGTGAAGAAATAGTATCTATCTCAGTGTCTGAGCCTATGTCCTGCTAGAGGCCACCCTGAGTACAGTCCCAAGGACTCTACTGTACATGGAAGCAGCTTCCACTTTACGCGCATGAGATTTTAATAAATTATAGCCATGCATTTGTGTGTTCTGTATTCATAGTTAGTGTGGAGCTGAATTTTGAAGACACCTAAACACACCTATGATTGTTTTGGTACCTTACTTGGTCTTTACCCAGTAATTGATGTGCCCAGTTTTTTTCTAAAATTGCAACCCCCTAAATAAACAACTGCTATTTAAAAGAATAAAAACTACTTGGAGACAAAAGTATTCTTCATACTACAAAAGGGTATTTCCCACATCCTTCCCCCAGGGGTGCATCTGCCTACAGGGGCAGAGAATTGATTTTCCTTCAGAGAGGATCAATTGTGAACCAGTTGTACTTTTTCCATATGCTCCAAATTTCACAGCTTCAAGGATGAATCTACTGAAGATTTAGAATCTTGTTGAGTAGCTTATTAGGTTATTAGACTAACTCTACTGTGTGTAGACTCCTACGTGGACAAGATAAACAGGTGGCACGTTAAGGGTGGCGTTCTGCTTCTGGTTCCTATTCTGCCTCAGGGTTCATTTGAATATCCTGCATGACACTGCATTGTGCCAGGCAAACATTATCTTCATGATTAAGGACTGAATCCATCAGGGTGCTTAAACACCTCACTACCAACAAGTCTAAAGTTGGATTGTCAGAAGCCTTCAGGAACTGCCTCAAATCCATAGGCACCAATATTTCTGGCTATAAAATCCACTGCGTTTCTGTCACTTAGAGCTATTGTCATCATGCTGATGACAGGAAAGGTGTCTTTACCTTTGAAGAACACACAGAAGGAGGAAATGTCCAATATACATCCCTCAAATCTCTCCTTTCATTGATTTGCTACTGGGAACTGAATAAAGTTTCTAAGAAAGCGTGTTAATAACTAGATTTTTATAAGACAGTTCATTATGTCCTGTCCCTAATGAAGCAGTATGACTTTTTATATAATAAATACTCATCATCAAAGCATTACAATTAAAATTAATATCACAGATAATTAAAATGTCAGAAACTATCAATGTTATAATGTTGAACACTCAGTTGTCTATTGGAAACAAAGTACACGTGATAAAGTGAAAATTGTAATAAATGATTTTTTTTAATTTTTCATTTGGCATAGGAAAAGTAGAAGTAAAAACTTTCTTTAAAAAAATATTAGGATGAGACTGGGAATAGGCTTTAGGAAAAGATTATCATAATGTTACACTTTATTCAGACAGAAGAGAGCTCAGTTCCTGGGAAGCAGCAGTGACTAACCTCACAAGAGTTTGATCCTTAGGATCAGTGATCAAAGTTTTACTCATCTCAGGCTCTACTTTTCTGTTTGAACTAAGTACTAGCAGTTACCAGTATACTCAAGTGTCATCTCTTTTTTATCATGTAAATGTTCCTATAGATTGCTTTATGGGCCTAGGAGTTGGACCTCTTATTTATCATGCCTGTGGTAGTTCTTCCATTTATCTATAAACATTTTTGATTGGATCTTTAGGAAACATCCTGATAGGCAAAGTAGATAAAATTTTAAATGAATCTACATAAAAATCCTTCTTATGGCATACATTATCAATAGAACAAGAACAATCTCCCTGCCCATCCTGTCCTGCTCTTCACACATCCCTTTAGTTAAAACCCATTATTTTTTACTTTCCCAATACTATTCAGCAGGAGGATGCTTTCACTCATCTATTTGGTGGGCTGCTTCAGCTGCCATGGCAGATGCTCTGATTAATTACAGGCCCCAACTAATTTTTTAAAAAACTTTTTGATGATTTATCAGTGAAGGGGATCAACAGATCCTTTGATAAATCTCAACATTTGTTATAAATTTTCTCTTGTAAGTTTCTACTTCTTTTCCAATAGTAAATAAATTGTGACAGTGGGTTATTTGGGAATTTTAACATTGGCAACAATTTCTAGGCTTAAATGGGCAGAATTATCATCTTGCATCATAGTCCGCCAACTGCAGCATCCTGTTCCTATGAAAGACCACAAAAGATCACATAGTTGCAAGAGAAATCTGTTCATATGCTTCTTTGGAGCTTTAAAGCTGGAAACTGTATGGAACTGTATGAAGCTTGTACTGAACTAAGTGGATTTATGGTGATATTCTCTACAGCGTGGAGGTGGGACTGGAAGAAAGAGCTCGTCTCTGGAAGGTTACAAAGAGTTTCAGAGGTCGTATGGGCAGGCTCAGTTGTTCTCAGACTATTGAGGAAAATTTTAATCTATTTCCCTCCTTTCCGCTTTGGCAATTGATAAAGAGCATAAAATTCAAGTTTTGTGTTAGGTTTTAACAGGTTTTTTTTCCCCACTTCTTTCCTAGTTTTTAGCCATAATTGGCTTCATGGAGTTGGTCTGTTTAATTTTTCAGCTAATCTTGAGTGTCTCCACTCCATACAAGATGCTCTGGAGGAAGGTGGAAAACCCTTTGCAACTGCCATCTAAACATCAGGTTTCCCACAGAGGTTTGCCTGCAAGTGTAACAAGTTCTTTCTTTTTACCTGAATAATTGGGTGACTGCCCAGAAAGAAAAAGAATGAACTCTCCAGCTCCTGTCGGATCTTCCTGAAAATGTAAGTTTCTGTACCAGACTGAAAGCAAAGGCTTCTGCATAAAACATTAATATACCAAAAATGTTACTACCTATATGGACTGCATATTTGCACATCAAAGTCCTACTTTTTCCCTTCAAAAAGGTCATACCACACTGATCACATTTTGTGCTTTCTCAAGAAATCAGGATTGATCCGTTAGCTTTAGAGAAACTTTGGGAGATACTGGATAAATGGTAAATACATAGTCAAAAAGAATCCATTGAAATGTTTGTGAACCATTTTTCAACCACCCTATAACAAATTTAAGATTGAAACTGAAAACCCAAGATGGAACTATTACTGTTTCTCAGGAAGAAAGCAGAAGGGAATACAAGCTACATGCCCCTACAAGGTCAGTTTTCTTTAACTAAATTTCCCCAAGGATCCTAGGAGCACCTCCAGTAGAAGAATCCCATGGTCTCTTCTATCTAAATCTGTGGGAAAATTGTCTCCTCTTCTTGAAGTTGGCAACTGGTTTAGCCAAGGGTGGGTAAGAGAATTGCTCCAGTCAGTATTAGCAAAACCTGACTAGATAAGTTTACAGGTACCTTGTGTTCTATATTCTTTGTCAGTCAGGGACCTACCCACAGTGACTCCAAGAAGGATATAAATCCCATCCATAGAGCTGATGTATCATTCTCCATTTTCCTCCCTCCATTTACACCAGGTGCTAAGGCTTCACCCAAGCTACAGACTGCAGCTTTGATAAAAAAGTGTCTCTAAACAAGGGAGCTAAAGTGCCAGCACAGATCACGAGTTTATTTAACCTTAATACATGTTTCTCTTTTACTTGTTTCAACTCTCTAAAAAACCTCATGCTTCCCTTTTCACAGAAGAAGCTAATAAGGTTTTTTACTTATTTATTTTTTAAATTTGGCTTATTTTTTTTGCCAGTTCCTTGAACTATTCCCCATTTTTGCTGAGAGCAAGGGAGAATTTCTCTCTTTTTCCCCAGGGCAAGTGAAACAAAAGTTGGGGCAGAAGATTCTTTGGATATTCTGGAGGATTTCCTGTGTCTCCCCCACACAAAATGAGTACATTTTGAGATGATTCGTGGTGGCAGTGGATCCTCAGACACAGGAATGTTCTCCACAACCAAGACCCAAGAGGGAGGGAAGCTCTGTGCAGGGACCAGACACTGCACTAGGCTGGCAGCCAGCAGCTCCATCACTGTTGCTGCTGTGGGGTCTTCCCAGGGGCAATGCAGGGAGATGACTCGTAGAAAGGATGAGACACCTCTGCCTACAGAGCTACAGAGCAGTCTGGTTCAACAGTGACAAATCTTGGCTTGGTACTAAGCGGTAGTGTAAAGGACAGGAACACTACGGGCCATATGGCAAACATTTTTAATTGGTAATGGGTGTTTATACATTTCATACTGCCTCTCCGGAGACATGACTAGAAAGGTGAGATGACAGGTCCCAAAGGAATAGAAGTTTGTATTTCTGACTCATCATTCACCCTACCTCTTTATTAAGAATGTGATCTTATTCAACACAAGTATACAAAATACAGGAGATGCAATAAATAATTGGCTAAACCAATGAATTTACATTAATGGCTACGAGCATGGATACAGATCACTACTTTGAGGACTGAAAAAGCGTATGTATTTCAAAAGGTTTTCTTCCGTGAGCATTCAGATGATGTGATATTTGATCCTGTATGTTTTTTTTTTAAATTTAGAATGGCTTCCCTCATCTTTTTTAATATGTTTATCTTTGCTACTTAACTAATATTAGCGAAGCAGATGATGCATAATTTATATAAAGAATGATCTCCATTCAGCACTTAGAGAAGCAAGAAAGTTACAGGCAATCACCAGCTTCACTTTTTGATAGGCAACGCAATGAGCATCTGTGCATTAACCCAGATTCTGTAGGTGTGTTGCTTCCAAAGCAAAGGAAATGACTAAAAAGGCAACCCCATTGACCTTTATCTCTGGGTTATCTTTTGTAGCCCTTTCTCTCCCATCATTTAGTGTTTCAGTATGATTGTCTGAAACTGGATGGATCTGAGCTGCCGAAACCACCAGCGAGCTTACAAGAAGAACAAGTAGTTGTACTGTCTTCCTCATCCTACACACTGACTCATTAATATATTTTTTGAAGTTCTGGCAGCTCTGTCAAGAAGTCTGTGAAGGAATCTTCAAAAAGGAAACTTTGCACTGAGAAAATGTGCAAAGCAAGTATGTGTTTGGCAGAGTGGTAGAAACTATAGAACAGTTTCTTGCTAATTGCTCAGATAACATAATGCAATTCAGGAAACAATACTGGACTAGAATACTATAAAATAAAAAGCAAAATAATTTCTGGGTGGAAAACAGTAATTTTGGCATCAATAACAACTTTATAAACATAACATGTTCTGTGTATGTCTTGCGTTAAAGTAAGAGGGAAGGAGCAAAGACTAAGCTTTGAAACATGCATGAAGTAGACAAGATTTTTGTATTGTACTTACAGTGTTTTCTTGCATTGATTTTGATGGAATATATAGGCTTCAAAGTTGTTAACAGGACCAACACTAAATAATCAAATAAGGTTCAAATTTTAATTAGAGAAGACTTCTTTAGTTTCATGACATAAAGTTACCGTTACAACAATTTTAGGCAAAGTTAAATATACAAAAGAAGGAACAAGAGGCAAAGCATTTGTAATATAGCATAGTAATTAAGCCTTGTAATAACACTCCTTATTCCTATTCCTTTCAAAAGCAGAGAATATTTGAAGAAAAATCCTTTGACTGACAGGATTTCAGATGGCTTATAGAAAAGAGAAATATATTCAAGTTTATCTACTTTATTGATGTTAGAGTCCTGAAGGTAGAGTGGGAATAATAAATGCAAAATTTGTAGAAAAGAATAACCAATACTGTAAAGAAAATATCGGGTTCTGGTTCTCAGTTTAACTTTTCTGTCTGACCTCCTGAAAATATAATCAATATAGCAGAATAGCATAACTTCTTGCTCACTGCTCTTATACCTAGCAAATTCCATAACTTTGTGAGGTTATTTAAAGACCTCATTATTACTATGTCTTTTTATTCATACATTAATGCGTGCTACCAACGTGTAATAGATCACTAAGTCAAACTTAGGCTAAAGAGTAGCCAAAAACCCCCACAACTGAGAACCAGTTATGTGTTGTAGAGGTTCTTCAGGACTAAAGTCATCAAAAGAGGTGACTACTCTCTGAATTGTTCTCTGTATTTCGGTATGGACAGACTTACTGCATAAAATAGTATGACAGGGGCCTGAAGATGCCATAGTGGAGTTCAGCATCTATGAGAAGGATGCTAAAATTCACTTCTTACTTCATCTCTTCCGTAGTCATTATTGACAAATCAAAAGGCAATGAATAAAATACCCTACTCTCTATTTTTCCCATTAATTACAATTGATTTCTGATATAACAATTTTTGTCTATACGTTTGTAATCTTAGTCTTTTCTGTTTGCCACATATCATTTCAGTACCGTCCTTGGACTGTAGAACTGCTTCAGAAACATTTATGCTTGATTTGCTTAACTCCTTGTTTTTATCTTTAACCTCTCATGGTTTTTGTAAACATTTTTATGTACCACAGGGTTTTGTGTTTTCTTTGCTTTAGACAGTATGTGTTAGATTCTGTGTTCTAGCCATCCATCCTTTGGATCAGCATGTTTTTCCCTGAAGTTGTTCATTATATGTGTCTATACAGCTTGTTTTAAACAAGATGGGATGCATGTAATTTACATAATCAACTCAGTGTACTAAGTGGAGGAGCCACTATTTTCAATATCCTAGAAAAACAATACCAGTCTAAAACAAGAATATTGAAAGGACCTACTTCTCTAATTAGTAGACAAGGGGTTTATCTTCTATTTTATTAAAAATGTTACTGTGTCTAAGTGTTTTGCCACACCAAAGATTAGTGACATTTTGATCTAGGAAGGTCAAAAATAAGATGCCTCAACTAGTATTGCACAGAAGCTGCCCTTTATGCTTTACAAAGTAAACAAGACACCATACATAATTCCCCCCTCAAAGAGTAATGTCATATACAGGCTATATATGAAGCTGCAGAATATAGTCCTAAAAAAACAATCCATATATGAATATTTTTGGTGAAGTTATTTAGAAGAAATAGTTAAAAAATAGCATTTTCAGAGTTCTGTGATAATGAGTAGAAGACGTAAGCAATGGTGAAGTTACCATTTCTCTTGTTCCAGGCACCTATATACAGTACATTTTGGAAAATTTTCCAATATTAATTACTTTGTCAGAAAATTTTGGCCACTAATTCTTGCTAATCTTTCTCTCTGTATAAAGAAATTC
Organism: Manacus vitellinus; assembly: GCF_001715985.3. NCBI lineage: Eukaryota > Metazoa > Chordata > Aves > Passeriformes > Pipridae > Manacus > Manacus vitellinus. The sequence continues at coordinate 36,668,942 of NW_021939396.1, forward strand.
GTGCTCACTGCTTCCTCCCCCAGAAGACACATACCATACCATAATTAGGCCACTGCAACATTATTACTATTTTTTTAAATCAGACTTTTAAAAACATTGCTTACAAGACATTTTATCTAGACATCAAACAATTCTTTTAGTTATTTTCTGCTTCCTCACCAAGATTTTCAGTGTTCCTCAAAACTTATGGACAACACAACTCTACTCAGAATTCCACTATAAGTTTCACCAAAGTCATGTGTAAGGAAAGCACTACCACAGTTTTAGTCATTAGTCCCCAGATTATGCACTGAGAAACACATAATTTGTTCTTAAAATTTTGCATAGAATTCAAACAATGAATAAATCAGCTGAAAAACAGAGGCCTTGCATAGTACTGATTTTGGCTGTATCACACTACACCTTTGCAATTTACCAAGCTGTGTGATTTACTGTGCCTCCTTGCCTTTACTGGTGTTTAGTATTCTGGTCAATTTATGAATTGAGAGGAAAATTTATTGTTTATTTCTGGATAACTTAGGGGAATATGAGTATAACTGAGTTAGTCTAGAGGCAAAGGGGATATATATTGCTCATAGATGTCCTCAGACTGTGGTCAACTCTACAGAAAATAATACATTGAGATGTCATAGAATCATAGGATGGTTTGTGTTGGAAGAAATCTTAAAGATCGTCTAATACCAACCCCCCTGCCATGGGCAGGGATGCCACCCACTACATAAGGTTGCCCAAGGCCCAACCCAACCTGACCTTGAACACTTCCAGGGATGGGGCATCCACAGCTTCTCAGGGCAACCTGTTCCAGTGCTTCATCACTCTGACTAATGAAGTTCCTCCTAACATCTATTCTAAACCTTCTCTCTTGCAGTTTAAAGACTTGCCTTTTGTCCTATAACTGTCAACCTGTACGAAAAGTCCCTCTCCCTCCTTTTTAAAAGCCTCATTAAGGTATTAGAAAGCTGCAATTAGGTGTCCCCAAAACCATCTCTTCTCCATGCTGAACAATTCCAGCTCTCTTAGCCTGACTTTGTAGGGGAGGTGTTCAAGCCCTATGATCATCTTTGCAGCCCTCCTCTGGATCTGCTTGAACAGGTCCATGTCTTTCTTTTGCTGAGGACCCCAGATCTGGACCCAGCACTCCAGGTGAGGTCTCACGAGGATAGACCAGAGGGGCAGAAACCTCCCTCAACCTGCTGGCCACTCCTCTTTCGACACAGCCCAAGATGCCGTTGGCTTTCTGGGCTGTGAGCACACACTGTTGGCTCATGTCCGGTTCTTCATGCACGAGAACACCCAAAACCTTACCTTTGGGTCTACTCTCAGTGACTTCTCCCAGTCTGTACTCGTGTCTGGGATTATCCCAGATGTCACTTAATGGTCATCTGTAAGCAGTAAGAAGAAAAATTGTTGTAGTCATCTGAGTATCTTACTAAACTTCCTTCCCTTAACAAATAAAAATAGGGTTTTTACCTTATTAGCTCAGATAAAATGTTTGATGTGGGATAGACCTAGAGACTGCTACTAGGATACAATGCTTTTCACCTTGAAGTCACCAGTTTTAACTTCTGTTCCAATGCATAAAAGAAGTTTTCCTCTGTTGTGAGCTTGCATTTCACTTCCAGGCCAGCAAAAATGTGGTTTTCTGCACAAAGTGTTTATGCTTCTCTTCTAAGCAGACTGCCTGGGGCCATGATCAGAACCTCCCTGGGAGACCCCAACCTCACTGCGTGGTGGAACAGGGTGAGCGGGTGAGTGGGTGTGTGTGGGGGGTGAGCTCCACCTCTGCAGTGATACCTGTTACAATTTGCCCTTTCAGGGTAGAGTACAATGCAAAAGTTTGTCTGATTTTAATTCAGCCCCTCCTCTGTCTCCTCCCTGAATCTTATCTGGACTGGAAGGAGGTAGAGGAGGTAAATGCTCCTTGTCTGCTGAAACAGCCTCACACCACTCCCCTTCTACCATGTTTCACTTTTTTTTTTAAGACTATGATACAAAGACATGAGACAGACGATTTTTCTCTGCAAGGCTTTCTGTTTAATTAAAGGCCTATTGTGCCTGAGCTAACTCTGGTTTTAAGGAGGGTTCTGTTTAAAATCAGGGTAATAGGTTATTACAATTCTAGAGAAGAACATTTGCTGAGAAATATTTTACCCTGGTTAAATTTTTGTGGAATACCACAAAATACAAAATAGATCCCTTAATCTCAGTGGATATCTTGAAAACTTATTACTAAAATATATATATAAATATGTAAGTACTATTCATTTTTTGAATGTTGGCATGTTGTAAAATTCTGTTTTCTTTTCATTTCATGCTGTTGTAAATAAACTGAATCTGTACAGTAGGTTTTTGTCAGACTCCCTGAAAGACAATTTTATTTTATAGTACATCCTAGACTGACAGCCAGAAACTGTTCTGCACCACCTCAGTATAAACAAAATTAGCTTTTCACAATATTTTTGCAGATGTTAAAGGTCATTAATAGAATGAAACCAGATGACTAAAGCAATACATTTGGAATGATTGGGTTTTATTTTTCTCCCCAGCTTAAAGACACAGAGTCCTCTTTTCTTGACTACTTGGCTACATTTCAAATGTTCTTTTTTTTTTTTTTTTGCTATTTAATGGTTTCCAAAATCATAAAAGTGAAAGTACTGGGATATGTATTTCTTGGCTTATGTAACCTCACTTGTGTGAAAGATTTGGGATTTTTTACAGAGACCAATATAATATTAACTCTTCAAACTACACATTCCTGGAACAATAGTCCAACCTCTACATCTTGGTCAAGGTCGCACTTTTGCAATGATCAAAAGAAAGATGACTAGCAGATGAAGAAAAATCATCTTCAAAATTCAACTATATTATGGAATAAGAGGAAAACTCCCCTTAGAAATGTAGTTCTGTGGATTTTGGAGTGCATTGTTTAAGTGTGCATTGTTTAAGTGAGGGACAATGTTAATAACAACTGAAAGCTAACCTTTGTCTTTCCTATAGAACAGCTATGTCAGAGTGTGATTATTTTTGTGGTTTATCTAAATGATAATGAAGAGTCTTATTTGCCTTCTAACTTTAAAATTCTGCTGCTACATATGCAATACTATACTCATTAGTTTAAACTATATTAAACTATATATATGTTTCTGAAATGAAAGATAAATAACAAATAATTGCTTGTCAAGCAATGAAAGTATCTTAAACGCTTTTAAAGACATATAGTTTGTTGATTCCTTCCAAAAACTTTTAATATAAATAAAAAAATCACAAATCAGGCCCATCCTGAAAGCTGAGATAAGAATTCATGTATGTCTAGTTTGGAGCACCTTTAAAAGAGGTATGAAAAGAGAGAAGTGAGGCTGCTCATTCTATACAGGACTGGATTTTATTAGGACATGGGGAAAATTAAAAGGCAAGAAGGTAATGACAAGGAGTGATGGAGTGTGTTTTAGTGGGAAAATGAAAAGGAGAAAAGTTGATAAGGTAGAGGGATCATTTCAAGGCCCTATCATCCAGCAGAGGGAAGTGGGAGAAGCTGTTCTGTGGTAAGGATAACTTAGGAAGTCTTTCCTTACCTTAATAAAACAAAGAAAAGTCTACATTCTTGTGCGGAATGTAGACTACAACTGAGAGAAAGAGAGATCGGTGGTTTCTTATCTTGATTAATTCAGATTCTGAACAAAGACTTCAACTCTATAGGCAGGCAAGGAGATAAAATAGAGAGTTTTGAGATATTGGAGGGAAGATGTGAGGCTTGAAACTAAGCATGAAGGAAGAATCAAGCATAAAACTATTTGTGAAACAGGATGAGTAGCAAGATCATAAATATATTTGAAATAGGAGAAAAGGGAAAAGGCAGGCTAAGTTTTGGTGAAACAAGGCAAGGAGTTTCATTTTAATATGGACCATTTAAGGTAGAGTTGGGATATTCAAGTTGAAAGCCTGGGGAGAGAGCCAAAGAGGCTCCAGTGTATGACTAGAGACATGATTTGACAAAGAGAGATAAAGCAGTAATTTGTCATCAGAGGACTACAGAAATGGTAGTTGAGTCTTGTTATTCCTTAGGTTAGAAAGGGGCACTACAGAGGAGAAAAGGCTAAGAACAAAAAGCTTTGGAGAAGCTTTGAAACCTTGTCTTCTCTAAATTAAGGTAGTTGAATGTACAAGAGGTAAAGGCATAAGCTGATAAGAACAGCCTAGTGAAACAACAAAAGAAACAAAGAAAAGAAAAAGCTGTGAAAATGCTTCATTCACTTTCTCAAGAATAAATAGAACAATGTGCCATTTACCTGTCTATAAATAAGTAAATAAATAAATAGATAAATAAAATCTTTCTCCATGACTTATCACTGGAATGCTGGCAAATAGGGAGTAGAAGGTTCTGGTACCTTGAAATATCATGGCATGACCATTTTCCTATGCTGTTTATTGCCAAATAGTTGCTTTGAATTTTGTGGCACATACCAACACCATCCTGATGCTGCATAGTTTTGTTAAGAAATTATCGAAAAATATCTTTTTGTTTCTTTTTGTATTGCTTTATTTTTCTTAGAATCTATTAGGACAATTGTGAAAAACTTTTGTCTGAAGAGATTTGACAAACACCTGGGCTGCAACAAGGATGAATAACTGAGGTGGGTAGGGGGAAATCTTTAAAGGTTAGTGCTAAATACATGCAGAAGTTTTATGAGATAGACCTTTAAATACCATTGCTCTTTAAACAATTATGGGATAGGTGTACTTCGTACAGCAAGCATATAATGAAATAAAATTAATGGATTAAACCAGTGGGTAACGTTCTCCATCATGTTAGAGATAGGTATGGCAGGACCCAACAGCTTGTCTTGCTCTCTTCAAAGAGTATATGGTAATCTGGATGTACTGTAAATGCAATCATACCACCATTGTTTTATGGGGAAAAAATGTTGTGATCAGTTTCTATTCTAGCCAAACAAATTTAGATGGATGAAAACCTCAACTAAGAGCAAATAATTTTCATAAGAGTGTACAAATTTCTGAGGGTAGGATTCAAGGAAAGCCCCCTTTCCCTTTTCCTTCCGTTTCTCTTCCTTTTCCCTTCCCTTCCCTTCCCTTCCCTTTCCCTTCCCTTCCCCATGGAAAATTATTTTACTTTAGCAAGAATGCTGTGACATGTCCTTTGATCTACTGGAGTATTTGCATATGCAGATATCTGTGAGCCACACTTTGCTGGTAACAGCCTGAATCCTTTGAATTATCAGAACACTCATAAACTACAGCTCTTATAGCAAAAATCAACTGATGAATTTGTCAAGCCTCTCAGTTTATATTTTCGTGCCGATTCTGCAGATCAGCTCAGTGCTACATTCTGGTGTCCAGTGCCAAAGGCTATGTACTAGAACTCTTTTAGTCCTAGCTTATCTGGACCACTAAACAACAGCCTGTCAATGTAAAGTGCCCTGTGAGCAGAAAGTCTACTGCATGTAGAACTAAAGACGAGCAACAAGTTTAACTAAATAAACTTGGCTATTATAGCTGATTTTTCTTTACTTAGAATTACTAAAGTGATTCACACTTTTTTTTTAAAGAACATAAAACTAATCTATCAGCTCCAAGAGGCATTGGCTAAACCTTTCCATTGTGGTTTCCTTTAGAAAGTCCTATTTCAATTAAATATTCAGATATTTACAGTAGCTTTTCACTCAGTTCTAAATAGCAGGCATCTGTGATAACTGTGTTAACCTTTGGTAAATGTTGACCCATTAAGTATCTTCTTCAGCTGCCTAACAATAATTTATGTTATGATATAAAAGTAATTTAATTCTGTTGAAAAGGAAGCAATTTAGATATTATTCTTTATGTGTGTGAATGGGATTCCTATAATCAATTATGTAATCGAGTAAATGTATTTAGAACCATTAAAGTTAGACAGGTTCCATTTAAAATTCCGATTTTAAACAACCCCAAAAAATATGATTTTCTTGTATATTTATATATATTTATACACTGTATGTACACATCGAGTTTCTTTTCACATTTAGGGTTATTTAGCTACCAAATTAATTCAACACTATGAGCTCACGCTGCAAAACACCATGGAAATGGAGTATTTACATATGCTAATGACTTTCAATTAAGAAACATGCAAATAACTGTGAGAAAGCAAAATTAAAACACTATACTAATAACCTGACAATTACAAGGAAAACTATATTATGCGAGACTACAAACATAATTGCACAAGGTCTATCTGACTGCAAGGGTAGCTAATACAAATTGTGCACCAAGTTGTAACTTATTACAGTCCCTGACAGACTTCTTGCTGTAGGACTAAGGCCCGTTATAGTGCGCAGTGAAGTGCTGGGGTACCACATGAGGGTCAGGGACAGAGGCAGGACAAGAATCAGGTCAGGAAATTTATCATTATGATGAGCTTTCACAGCTCCCTCTTTGGTATAAGAAGTGAAACTGCAGTTGGTTTTTGAGCTGTTAAACTAAGATAAGCTAAGCAGCTGCTTGGTGGCTTGTGGTGATTAAGGATTTTCCCTTTCACATAAAAAAAAAACCCAAACAGATTTCCTTCAACCAGAAGATCATAATTTCAAAACTTGTTTTTTATTCAAATTTTGATGGACTATGGAAATTTAAAATATTTCAGTAGAAAGTCATTCTGGAAACTGAAATTCTGTTTTGAAAATTCAGAATGTTTCCTTTAACAAGGTAGAAGTCTGTTTCAATATTACCACAACATTATAACACTTTGTGGGCCCATAATATATTACTACCACTATAGATGGATATAATTTGATTACTTAGCTATAAAATTTATGTTATATAGGGTGAGGAATTCATTCTTACCTCTCACAAAAGAAAACTTTCTGTCCTGTTGTAACAAAAAAGCAAATCCTTTAGAAGAGAAAAAAACATAACATATAACCTAGTGCCTTATCTTATGTGACAAGAACTTGGTTGTTGGCTGCATGTAATTCAGGGAGACAAAGTCTGTTTCAGCACACACATTTCAAAGAATGATTGTAGTGACTCCCTATACTTTTCCTGTCTCACAGACCCAATAATCTTTATGAGCTATAACTTTGTCCCACAAACACTGAGCTAAGGACATCTCTGCAGAAATAGTTACAAACTCTTCTAAGATTCTGTGAAGGCTTCAGCACACTGATTCAACTATATGTGTACACATCTTTACCAGCATACATCATTGGCTGTACTCCAGAGATTAAAGCAACTTTGCTGCTAACTGTAGTGGTGAAGAAATGCAGGAAGACAAAGAACTGATTTTTTCCTACCTCTTCTGTTATTTTGATCTAGTTTTTATAGTCTGTGTTCACAGTGTTGTTAAATCTGTCAATCTTTATAGGCATTTAAGACTCAGTTGCTTCAATGGGTAAAACTCATCTTTGTATTTGTATCACCAAACTCAAACCCTGCATTACATTTTACCTGTTAGAAAATAATTTTTAACCTTAAAGTAAATGCAGGTCATTTAAAAACTCTCCTTAATGGTAATACTAATGATACAGAAACAGAACAGTATTTGATTTTACACATTGCTCTTCAGACACTTCAAATGTATTTTCATTTGGTAATGATTATAACAGTGGTGGCAGATGCCTCAGCCTGTGTACCACCTTGCATGTTAACACCTTTCTTCAGAGAGGGGACATTGGTTCCCACTGGGTTTTAAACTTGGCAAGTCACATATTACACAGCAGTTTAGGCATTTTTGAACAAGTTTAGGTAGATAACAGAGTCAGAGTTCGTGCCTATCAAATGATCCTTAACACCTCTGTGGTTTCTATACAAGATGTAAAAAAGGTCAGAGGAATAGAGGTAACACTGTAAGACTCCACTGCACTATAATCACACTACTACAGAGATGATGTGCCCTTAGTATGAGTACTTACAACCCTATTATCTTCTCTGACAAATGAAAAAAATAAGTCAATAACAGTTTATGTCACTACCTCTGTCTGGTCAAAAAGTTTTTGGCATTGCTTGAAGTTGTGGTCATTGAAAACAAATCTGTCCTGAGTTAGTGGTGGTCTTCAAAAGGTTCAGAGTTCTGGTTTGATTCATTTAGGCTTATCCAAAGCTTATCCAATCCTCCACTCCATAAAACTGAGCTAGAAATAATACAAGAGTATGATTTCTGATGAGATTTAAGGTATTTCTTTTTCTGGCCGAAATGACTGCAAACCAGCCCCTTGCACTGGATTGGTACGCTTTTATTCCATCTAGGACAAAGGAAATATTTCACATCACTGCATGAGTGAGTGCTGTTAACTATCCGAACACCTACTATGAATCCATCAGGAAACACAAGTAATGTCCTGTGAATCAGATCAAAACCTTTCCCATACTACCTGGTAACATTAAACTAGTCTTAATCCACATAAATAAGCTGTTAGCTGTCATATGGCAAGCAGGGTTAGGTATGTATATGCCTGACCATTTGCTAGAATTTGTATAAGAAAGGCACTTGACCTCTTTGGAAGTTTTGGAAGGTCTTCATCCAAAGTCCTCTGAATTCAGTGGAAGCCCTTCTAGAGACAAACAGTATCGCTACTGGATGAACTCTGCCTAAACATTCTGCTTTTGTCAGCAGTTCATGCTATGATGTAGGATCCCTAATTTTTTTATTTTTTTATTGTAGCCCGAGGGTGAATCAGTTTCTAAAAGAAAAATGTTGACCTTTTTTTTTTTTTTAAGCTACAGGGATGTTTCTAATATATGTTAGATATGGGTCACCTACTAAAAGGCTTAGCTGATCTTTGTGCAGTTATCATTATGTTTATTCCTTTTAGGTGTTTTCTTTCATTTTCTTGCTCTTTTCCTTTCTACACCATATAAATATTTATTGTATCCCATTCCCAATTATTCCTGTAATTTTTCCTTTTCTCTTGTTTTGTCTTTTTGATTTTTTTCAGTCTTAAGCAGAATGTGATGGCTACAAAGTGTGAGGTTATTTCAAACTCACTGTGTTCCATCCCATTTGGACTTCAGCAACCTTGTTCAGCCCTTCTGTTGATTTGGCAGTCTCCTATTGTTGGTTAGCCAGTGGAAGACAGTAAAATTGCACATCTGAACAACCCCTCATCACATATCTTTTGACTGCCTTACAAGTTGAAAGAACAGGTAACACAAGCAACTGAAACTAGAATGCTTAAGCACAGTGTTGTAAAAGTTCTTCTTACACCGTATTTTTAATAAAAAATGAAGTGCTATTCCCAAGTCTCCACTACTGACACACAACTGAGTAGAAAATATAGAATCCAAATGACGGTATTGTAATCCAGTGTTTAACCTTTTCCTTCCATGTAGTGGCTTACTGATGAGGGAAAGTAGATGAGCTTGGTGTTTGACAGGTAGACAGGGAAGAAAATTCATGAACCAAAGGATTTATGCTCTGTATTACCACATGTGTGATTAGACTTGTCTGAGGAAAGGTCTGTAGCCATACAGTCTCCTGGTGCCAACTGTACTTCCTAGAGTGCACAGACATTTGATTTCAACATATGAGGCATAGAAGACAAACTGCTAAGAGAAGGTGTAGCAGATAGTGTCACTGAATGTAGCAATTTCATAAGATGATGAGTCCAAGTAAATGTATAACCAGGCATCATATATATGCAAGGTTGTTGAAGAACACTGGATACATTTATTCATTCCGATGTTTTAATTTATTTTCTTAATCTCTTTTTTTTTTTTGTATTCTTATAATTCTTTTTTTCCCCCCACCCACTTAAAAGGAAGCTGAATGAAAGGATGGTGATGCGTGGGGAGAGAGTCAGGGCTGGCAGATTGTGTTCAGCATCCTCCACATTCCCTTATTAGTTTAGTCAGATACATTAGTTCACATTATGAGAAACAGATGAGAAACTGCTAAAACATACATTATGAGAAACATTAGGAGAAGCTGTTAAGCATATATCTAAATAATGTTAAACAAACAGCAACTCCAGCTGAGGGCCAGCTGACTCACCAAGCTCTGTAAATTTAAGCTTTGCAGCACTTGCACAGTATGTGTATTCCCACTAACCATCAGACAGGTTGAGTTGTAATGCTGAGTAATCATTGCATAAACCCTGTGTGGGAGAGATGAAGAAGGGCAACAAATTGAGGCGGCAGAACTCCAGCAAAAGGAATTGATGACAGCATCCACAGTGCCTACGTTATACCTGTTCTTCATCACAATATACAAATTTCAGCTACTCTAGACACTTTGTTGGGTGAATTCCACATGCTTTTCTTTTCCTTGAATTTTCTTCTCATGTTACAGAAAGGCTATTTTAAGTTCTGTGCAAGACAAAGAGCTAAAATATGTCAAATCTAATGAAGTACTAGGGAAATAAAAAAGGGTGTTTCACAGGATTATCCACAGAAAATCATATGTGGCTTGGCAGAACCTGTAAAATAAATGTTTATGGTTGCATGACTCACCTTTGTTTTGAGCTGACCTGTGGAAAGCATTAGTAGGACTGCTATGACACTCAACTCTGCTAATGTTTTCACTATTTCAGTTAACCTGGCTTGATGATCAGATCTCAGTAGAATGGAAAATGCATGTGTGTCTGTGTGAGATGAGGTCAGTCCATGTCATCCAGAATGATTTTTCCATGAAAGTCTTTTCTTACACTTGGATTCAACACCTCAAGCATTGTCAACCCTTTGAGCATCTTTAGGTAATAAATTTTGCAAACCTTTCAAGTAGGATGGCTCAGATTTTTTTGCAATACTGCAAAAACAAGACAAGTTGCTCCTCTTCACACAACATATTCATGCCAACAGTTTGATTTCTAGGAAAATTCCATGTCTTGTAAGACAGACTTATACACATTTTGCTTTTGGTATTGCGTAGAAATTCATCTGTGATACATTCTAACTGTGTTTGGTTTGTTGTTTTGTTTTGGTTTAAATTTTATTTTAACAATAACTTGTCTTTTTTAGATACTTTGGAAATGTAAATAATTGTATGACAAGCACGACCAATAAGGAACCGAAATGCTGTGTAAGATACTACCTTTCCCTTGTAAAGCATGAATAAATATACATATGACAAATGTATAGCCTCTGGTAGCAAATGTTGGGTTTTTAATAATTACTAAAGAGAGAGAAATCATTCCTAATAAATAATGCATGCTATGCACTAAACGAGTCCCCTAGCAGGATGGCAATAATTTTGAGTGTACATGTTGTTTGTGAAATCAGGTATCTTCCTCTTCCAAAGCAACCAAAATTAGAAAGCAATGGGGGTTCACCATTCTCCTGGTTTTGGCACCCTCTTTGTTCAGGTTTCCATTCTGTAGTTTGGTTCCACTACTGGTTTCACAGGTTTGAACTATGTACAACACACTGTGCTCCAAAATGGAAGATTTTTTAAAGTCTGAGTTTTTGTAGCATAAAAGGAGTTTGGTTGCATGATGTTTTTTAGTCAGGGAGTCCTCTCAATAAGGTTTTCCCATCATGGTCAGATTTCTTAACTTCCCATTTCTTGACTTCTTAGGCATCCCGTCATGAATGGATGAAGTTCATAATTTTTTGCTATCTTCCCTGAGATTCATGAACATAGTATGGGCTGTGATTTGCTGCTGTGTGTCTAAAACATATTGTGCACCAAATTACAGTTGCCTGCTGACTGTTTTGCTATTACATTTTTTTTAAATTCAGCCAGGCTAATATAGAAGGTGGAAGTAAACTGCTACTTTTGCCTCACAAGTTTTTCCTTCGTATTTTAAATGAGTTTTGCTAGGGCCATGACTGAACCTCTTCTGCATTGATTTTTCATTAGCCCTCTTGCTAATAAGAAAACACTGACACAAATGCAATTAAAACAGTTTTGGAATTTCCACATGCAAATATTTGCACCAAATTTGGTTGTGTGTAATAGGGAAGCAGACAATGACACATGATTTATTTAATAAGTGATGACTAGCTAACATTGACAAAATAGAAGTTATTAAACAGAGAATAATTGCAAAAGACTTTCTGTGTTTGATCTGCTGTTAAACAAAATGTAGTTAAAAATGTGGTTAATTTTAAGCAACAAATGTAGTTGATTGAGAAAAAACCTTTTACTTGCTTACGGATACTGCACAGACAGATGTGGAGGTTAAGCGGGTTAGGTAAATAATTCACTGTGAAATATTTGCTCAGCAATAATACAGCTTCACTTTTTTTCTGTTGTTGTTACCTTTAACACTGCCTCCTTTTTTCCATTCTCAGTTCTTCTAGAGAGACAAAATTGATAGCTACATAGGAGGAGTATCTGACAGCTTAATGAACAATTATTAGTGTCTGTGACATATTTTCCAACAGTTTTTCATGAAGAGATGGGTGGTGTAATCCACTGCAGTGTTTAAGTGGAGCCTCTTTTGTCAGCACCTGCTATTAGAGAGCGTAACACTCAGTGGGACTAGAGTATTTACATCTCTTTTTAGGGAATTTGCAGTTGTAGGTGGCTGGAAGCAAGCTGCTGCACAAGGGGGACTTTCTGTCCCAGGGTACACAGACAAACCATGCACTGTTTGGGGGAACTAAACATTGGCTATGCTGTGGACAGGTTTTTTAAGTTAAATACTGTCTCAACAAATTACATCTCTATTTGTTTAAAACCAAGAGAAAGTAATGATTGCGGAATTGTACAAGACTTACAAAATAGCTAATACCACATATGAGAGTCTTAGAGTTCATCATAGTAATGTGAGCCTGTTCTCTGCCTATGAATAGTCAAAGCATCAGAGTAAAGTGGAAATTCTTCTCATTTACTGAGCCACAGTTGGTAAGGGTTTAGTGTTCAGTGCTTGGAAGCATATCTCTATTTTTTTGTTGCTCAGCTAGTTAAAAAGATCTTGTTGGATAATTGTGAATGTTATTATCCAAATTGTAAACTGCTTATCCTTGTATAGTCCCATCTATTTACCTCTCTACTGAGTAGCCCGATTTGCAATATTGTCCTGGTTTGAGTGGCACTAATATAAGTTGTATGCTCTCAGGTTTGTAGCCTGTTAGCCTACAAAGTTGCTATGGAGTCACATTTATCTTGGTCAAGCTAGTTTTTTGATTGCTACTAAGACCTTCAAGACAACACAAAATCAATATTCTACATATGTGTAAGGTGTATGTGAATCTCTTATAATAAACTCTTCATTCAAGGCAAAGACAATGTCTTTGGACTGAAGAAAAGACACAAGGACTCCCTGAAACAACATCTCAGCCTCGGTCATATTGATAGACCACTTAACTGGTCTACTCTGGCCTCAAACTGGGAGGCCTGGAGATACACCATCTATAACTCAGTTGTCTCCTTTGAGAAAGCACGCAGAATCACTCTCGAGGAGAAAAGACAATGCAGAAAGAATCGTGTCTTGCAGAATATACCATCTAAGGAGTCTTTCTGCTGTGCCTTTTGCAATCGGACATGTCTATCTCATATTGGCCTCATTAGCCATCAGCGTGCTTGAGATAACAAACGTGGACAGAGCCTTCCCAAATCTTCGTTTGCGAAACCTAGCCATGACTGACTCAACAGAAGGATTGAAGGAGATGAGCTGCACTGGTTTTGGCAAGGTACACTGTGATGGTCACAGTTATGCTAATGAGTTTTTAATGTATATACCATCAAGGGCAATCATTTTCAGAATTAACAGCACTGGACAATTTGGTACCAGTACTGGCTAAGAAACATATTCAGCTACAACAAAGAAAATAGCATCAATAGTGAGCACTTTACCTCTAGTGAGCTTTCGTTAAAGGAACCAATGGTTACAATTAAACTTAGCAGCAATTTCTTTTTTTTGCATTTAAATGCTATTATATTTATTTTTGTAATAATGTTTTATAGGAAATTCTAGCCGTTTCATAAATTATCTTTCTAAACCAATGTTTATGCTTTAAGGTAATGAGTAATTTTAGTGTATTATTTCTTAAATAGCATCTCTAGGAAGCATACTTCCAATGAAATATCTTATTTGTTTCTCTGGTAAGAGAACAGCACTGCACTTTTCTTGGATTAGGAATAAAATCAAAATAAATACAATGTATGTATGTCACAAGAAATGTCATCCTGCCAAAATATAAGTTAATATTTCAGCATCACAGTGATCAAGTTGTCAGTTTATATGAAATAGTGCTTCATATAAAAGGCACTGTTTGGAAATAACAGTGTACCAATTATAAAAGACAGAAAGAGAGTCCTGTCATTTCATGATTTGAAATATTAATGCCTTAACTCAAATACATGAAGAAATGCTAGCTAGTGCAACAACAATTAAAACTCAATAGCACTTAAGAAATAAAATATTAAGGTGTACCTTGTCAAGACTGATGTATGCACAGTAATTGACAACAGTCAGTCAGAAGAGATTAAGTGGGCAGGATTGTCATTTGTATAGCCAAAGAGAATACTCGGACATTTTTGTGGGCAGGATTGACATTTGTGTTTCCAAAGAGAATACAAGGACATTTTTTGTTAGCACGGTGTGCCTTATTTTTTTTGTTCTCCAAAACAAAGATTTCTTTACCTAATTCTGTTCCTTTTAACTCCTTCATCTGAAGTGGAACATGAGCATTTAGAATAATTTATTTTTGAGACAGTAGCAGAGAAATATGAGGTGTGGGTTAACTGGGAATCATAAGTATTTCTTGGTCACAGGGGAAATGCAAAAAACATAACTGAAAAATTTATAATCCTAATTCATAGTGTAGTCTGTTTCTCAACTTTTCAATGTTATTTATTTTAATTTCAATAATATATTTCATATTCAGCAAAGAAAGTATTAGATAAGTTGAGAAGGGAAGTTTTACATTCATTTTCTCTCATCAGTGTTTCATTTTAAATGTCTTAACTGATATTAATACTACTTGGCTTTTTTATATGTTGAGAGACTATTCTTGCAAGGTTATTGAGAGATGGAAAATCATTCTTAATCTCATTTTACATCAAAATCCTGGTTCATAGAGATGCTGAGATACTCGCCTGAGGTTACATACAAAGAACTAAATCTAGCAAAATATTTAAAAACGTGCACAAGTACACTGACACTGAAGTCATAATCAGATCCAAATCTTAGCGACTGATCAATAGGAAAATATGACTTCCCTTAGATGCTTCAGGTATGGATGTATATGGCTGGTTATCGTACAGGGACAAAAATTTTGACATGGAATTTAAAAAAAAAAAAGAGTATTCTTGACCAAAGGCAGTTGTGTCTGAATGGGTTAGAAATGCAACCTTAAGTATAAAGGTAGACTAGATAGAACTCAAATTCATCTCACCTTATTTCACTTACTGGGCTGTGAAAGTGTTTTACTGTAATTCGGTCTTTGAACAGGGATGCAGAGCTGCCGATATGATTATGACAGGACAAAGGTTTAACAGGGAGAAAGTGGGCCAGGAAGGCAGCACTGTGAAGGTCTGTGAGAACAGACTCTAACCCTGAGGTCCAGAACACCTTCAATAAGTGTTCTTGAATACTTTATCTTTGCTTGGTTGAAGCTTTGGATCTGGACTTCAATCATACAAATTCCTCCCCCCGTCAGTGCATTTTTGTTTTTGATTAAATAATTCTTTGTATCTACACTTTCTCTTGGCAATTAGTCACATGTATCAGAAACATGTCTTCAGTAATCCTTTTATTGGATTCTTCAGGATCACGAAGTACAACTTGACATTTATTTCTAAAAGCCAGTGGATTGATCTCCTATATTTATTTACCTAGTGATTCTACTGTTTTAGTGGTAAAAAAGATCTTCAATGGGGATCTGAAGATATGTCACAGACTTACATCAAAAATCTAGAAGTCACAACGAGAAGGACAGGAAGGAATACAATATTTTATAAGAATAAATAATTCAAGTGTACGAAACTCATTTGGATTCCCTTTTTCTTAGTATGATCTGACAATCTATCTGCAGATATTTTTTATTTTAAGCTTTTCATACAAGGGCAAAGACTGAAATAAATTTAGTAATTTAATTTCTAATCCATACCAGCACTCCCTTAAGACTAGTCATGCTCTACACATGCAACTTCTATTTTGCTGGTATCAAACAGATAACTTATTTTTAGGAAACTGTTATTATTTTTCTTTAGCTCATGAACAATTGAATAGTAGTAGCATTTAACTGAAAAGCTTCTTATAAATGGTAAAAAATAATGTAGAAATACTGACATCTTAATTTTTTTCCAAGCTTTACATGGTTCCGGTGTTTCTGTTTCATTTTCTGATGTGTTCATGTTACGGTTTGTATGGTTTTTGCTTTATTTAAAAAAACTTTCTTAGTTGTGTCTAAGAATATTTCAGGAGCTGTCTCATTTACCAAAATTACTGGGTTTTTTGGGCTTGCAGGTGATCATTCTTAGCGAAGTATTAAAGGCCCTTGTGGATATTAACTATGAATTTTGAGCTCTGTATCTCATGTATACGCTTTTTCATCATATGCCAGCAGTTACGATCATAGCCTTCACGTTAGATATGACAGTCAAGGTGAAACCATGAAATATCTTCAGGAGACACCCCTTATCCTCTTCTCTCTCTCTACTGAGATGTCACCTTCTGTCCTCAAAGTTACCCGGGAATTTGTGTGTGGATTTGACTATTTATCAATGGTGGCAGTGGTGGAAAGAGATGCTCATGTACAACCTAAGTCCATGTACTTGCCAAAGGTGAATGCCAAAACTACACTATGGAAATCTACCTTGGAAATCTCATCTGAAAATTGTCACTGCATTTCTTGTCTTTGTTCTCCTGTTTGGAATTCAGAAACTATACCTTAAATGAACTCCATGCAGATGGTATAATCTTACAAGGTGAGATTCATTAGGGTATTCTTGCTCCTTTTGTATATTGCTGTGGATCTGACTAAACATTAGTGGTTGGCTGCATTACCAGAGAAATTGCTATTTGATCACTGACAGGCACTGCTGAAATCTTATCACAGTTATAAAATGATTCCATGACAATATTATTAGGAAGAAGTAGAAACCATTGATTTATTTAGCACTTCATTGAGTTTTATCCAAGTTAGAATCAGATGTGCAATAACTCACTGTAACACCATTGGAGACTTGCACAAGACCTACTTTTGTCCAATTGTTCTGCCAAGAAATAGAATTCCTGGTTAAAATGGATTGAAATAAAATGTAAAAGTAGGTTAAAAAAATGACTGATATTTTTCTCTTCTCATAAGATTTCCTGAGGTTTTTCAAAGTCTTTTGAATCCCTCTCACTCTTTCCTGATCTGTTCACCCGTTGTTCAGCTTTTTACTCAGCCCTGGTCCTGCCCTAAGCAATAATTTGACTCTGTCTTTGCAAAAATGTGTGGGACAAACTACATGTAACTCAGTGCAAACTTGTCATGGGAGCAGGCACAAAAGTCAGCTGGAAATTCTGCAGGTTAATGTGTAAATTGAGCTCACAAGGCTTTTTCCTATATACTGAACTACTACTGCAGAGACCATGGAACCACTGAATGTTTTGGTTTGAAAGGGACCTTAAGGATCATCTAGTTCCAGTCCCTCTCCCATGGGCAGGGACACCTTTCATTAGACCAGGGTGCTCAAAGCCCATCCAGTCTGCCCTTGAACTCTTACAGAGATGGGGCATCCATAACTTGTCTGGGCAACCTGTTGCAGTGCCTCACCATCCTCACAGAAGACTACAGATTGCCTATTCAGAGGGCAATACTTCCTTTTTTAAGCAAGTCAGATCTGCTTTTACTGATCTTCATAAGGGAAATGTCTTCTAAAAGAGGAGACATAGGGTAAGCTGACAAAGGAAGACTACCAAAGAGAGGGACAGAAGGCAAGGTCATGTGTTATCAAAACAGGTTATTGGAGCCCTTCATACCTGGAATGATTTAGTCTTGCATTTCCAGTTTGGGTTGAGGTGCAGTTTGGGCTTAGAGGTCAATCATTTATGGCTAGAGTTCATGTTTGGAACATAAGGAAGTATGGCGAAACCTTTGCTTACTCCTAAAAGTACCAGAGCGTGTGAAAGGGTGCTCTTCTGTTCCTCACACTGTGTCTGCAAAGACAAAGATGAGCGTTGCTGCACAAGCTCAGGCGAAAATTCAACTCTTAGGGGTGCAACACTTAACAGGGCTATCAAGGAGAGTGGTCACCCCATGGACCACCATGGTGAGATAAGGGGAGAGGGTCTCTGTACTTACTAACTCAGGAGGTCACAGCCTAGGAGTGTGGGACTCCTTAGGGTATACAAGAGAAGAGCGTTTCAGGATGGCACAAGATGTGCTATGGGATGTTTAGAGGAGGAACGAAAGGCAGAAAAAGAGGCAGATCTAGTGGAGAGAAACAAGAATGGGAAATTAGAGGTATAAAGGACCTGTGTGAGGGTGTTCCTGGTAACTACGCTTGCCTGACCCTGCCATGCTTTTGATCGGCATTTTATCCTGTCTTGTATTCCCTACTCTGTGTGTGTGTGTGTGTGTATGTCTGTGAGGGTGTGAATGCCAGCAAATGGGGTCAAGACCATGGTCTGAGGGACCTGTGTGTCTGTGGTCACAGTGACTGGAGGGAGTGAGTGTTCAGAGGTCAGGGAGCATGATTGCTCTGGAAGCACAACTGCTCTTTACACACACACAGAGCTTTGCCATTAATGACCCTCCGTTATGTACAGCCAGAAAGGGGTGCAGGATGAGCCTGCTGATGCTGCTTATGTTCATGTTAATGCTCTGTGTGTCTGTGGGTGTTGATCTCTGCAGCTAGTCATGTATATCTGGGTATATCTAGATATGTGTGTGATATGTGCACATGTGCCTACTGGGAACACATGCTCAGCCTCATTGCTGGTTGTACCTGGAGACATGGAGCTGTGGCAGCCTCACCTCTGTTATGTACTAACAAGTAGTACATAAATAATATGTAGGCTTTGTTGTAGCTCTCAGATGGAAAGGGAGTTCTTGCATTAATGGCTTGACACAAGATATCATGCTTCAAAACAAGTGGTCAAGAAATATTTAGTAATAATGGAGGACAAACATAATCATAAAGTGCAATTTAGCACATAAATAGTAATGAAATTTAAAAAATTTAATCAGTAATAATACAAGAAAAAAAAAATGGCGTTCCACAATTTGAGTAACCAGACTTATGGGAGATCTGTTAATCTTTGTGCGAAGTTTCTAATACTTCAGTAGCAAAACAAATTTAATCATACCATTAATGAGGGAAGGCCTAGATGTCATTTAAGTTGTATTTGGTTTCTCCTTAAAGTGTATGAGTAGCTATTAAAGTTTCTGCCTTACACTGGGGTGAAATTGCACTTATGCTTGTGAGACAGTGATCAACCAGTCTTTACGAACTTAATTTCAAAAGTAAAAAGGAACTCCACTTCATTATTTTTTTATTATATTCTTTATCCTTACATGTATATCATGCTTTCTATAACTGGAAAGTAGAAAACACGCATGCTGTCCTTAAAAGTGAAAGGAAAATTACCTGGTTTACCATACATTTCTCGGCTCAACATTTACTTTATTCCAGATGTGGAAATAAGTTCTGAAGGAGAGACTCATTTAATACTATGGTAATAAGTAGAGATGTGTTTATAATGAAATACAAATTTGCCAAAGATATACTGTGTGGAGACTAAACTGGCATGTTTCCCTTTTTGAGACAGCGGATTTTTCCGACAGAGAGATCTCAGCAGTACCAATGTAATAAAGTATTTGATGTGGTACAATATGGAAAAATGTAAGTTACGTTGGAGCAGACGGAGTGGAAAGATCATAAGATGGCTAGAAAGGATGATACTAGTCTGCTGATGAAAAGCAAACATTGACCAGAGGGAAATTAGCAACGGGAGCCCCACCAGTTCAGTGCTGGGAGCAACGTGATCTAAAATTTCACTGATGACTTTGGCACAAAGACTGGGAAGTGGCTGATGAAATCTGTTGGCAAAGATAAGATGTGTTAGAAAGTATCAGAAGATCCTTAGTATTTGAATAATAGCAACAGGATAAAACTTCTCAATAGGAAGTGGAAGTTTATGGACTTACAAACCTCAAGCATTAAGAACTAGGAGTCATCATGTAGAAATTCCTGAGGGAAGGACTGGATAGATTACTTTACCAGAGGATACTTCCCAGTTGCCAAAACTGTGTAACATAAACCAACAAATTAAATAAATAGAACAGATGCAATCATAACATGCAGTGATAGAGGTATTTCCCTTAGAAACGAAAATCTGTGAATGATACTGTACAAGACACTGGTGGCACCAGATCTAGTATATAATTTTTACTTTCCATTTCCCAGAAGAAGTGGTAAGAGCTAGCAGAGGTGCAGAGAACAGCTACCAGGCTTGTGAGAAAAACACAATTTTTTTCTCACAAATGAACTATATAGCTTTTTCCTAGGAGGCTGTGATACTTTAAAAATTGTATGAAGAAAATAATCTGGAATTTTAAGCAAGATGAACAAAAAATTAAAGTGTTGAAAAATGGGGCAATTTATCACATGCTTTTCATCTTCTTCAGTTGGAATTCACTCAGATGCAGACTGCAAAGCATAGAAAAACTACACAGGGATTAATTTCCTTCAGCTTATGCAGAAGAATCTGAATAAATCCTAACAATTTTCAGAGATTTCTCCTGACTTTAAGAAAATAAAGCTGTTAATTCATAACCACCCCTATATTCCCATCTTTGGCTGTTTGGAAGTGCCCAGTACTCTAATATTTAGGCATGGTATTTTCATTTAAAGATAAAGGGGAAGGAAAGCATTTGGGAGGAAAAAAAATCCCCAAAGGACTGAATTTTAAAAGGTTAATTCCAAGTGCTGAGGGTGTAGTGTCCAAAATCATAGAATCTTCTTTATTCTATCTGATATTATCCTTCTTTATAGCTGACAAATGTTAACATTAAAAAAATGAAAATGCCCTCTAGTTCTCTTCCCTTAATCTTAACACTGGATGACTGCTCCACTACATTAATACTTGCTCTGACTGTTCTTTTGACTCCCTCGGTGATTTGATCCATAAATCGCTCCTCTCTGGAGCCCAACAAAAATTACATATTTATTTTTCTGCCTGGAGTTTATGTTCCTGAATTTTCAATGCTACAGTGATACAATGGTTCTGTTTTGCTTAGTGTCTTACTTCTTGCATGCAAAACTTCTAGAATGGTGGGTCATCATCTCTGATGAGGAAAATAGTGACATTTTCAAAATGTATATTAAAAACAGTTGAATATCCAATGATATTGATATGGTTCTAAGATATTTGTTTCAAATATGCTATATTCACAGAACTTCTATAAACACAAGCAAATGTCATCTTTTCAAATCACTGTGCCTTTTTTTTTATGCAGTAAACAAAAAAGAAGTACAAGGTTATGGCTCTATAATCTGGTATTAAATCAAACTAGTGCATCAACCCACACAGCGTAAGAGAGCACCACTGGGAGATGTCTACCACTGATCTCTCTGCCTTGGAAGGCTTAAGATTACATAAATGTATTCTCTTTCATTTAACCTACTCAAAGCCTGTCTCTTTGAATCAAAACTCATGTTGGCCACTCCAAATTATCAAGACACAACTTATCTACAATAGACTGCTCCAAAAGATTACTGACAAATTATAAGCAATTTCAGCTGCCTGCAAATGTTTCCTGTGGATCATTTTGACTGACCTTGAGATCAACCTTCAGCAATTCGGGTATTTGTCTTTCATATATTTCCCTAGTGGATATGAATATCAGTTGTATAAAAAATGATGGATGGTGGCAATTTCCTATTAATTGCTACTGAAAAAAAATAAAATCCTAGCACTTCTGATGGGTAGCACTGACCACAGAGAATGGGAAACTGTACTCCAGGTGAATGTTTTCTCTGACAATTTTTGTGCAAACAAGTCTTGAATGATGCCTTTGAATAGTTGTGAAAATGTGTCATTGGCAATTGTCCTAGAATAATAAACAGAGTAAAGAAAAGATGAAATCACCTATTCAACAGAAGTAACTGTCAGAAACAAGGAAGAAAATATGCTATTTTTTTTTCCTCTTACAGTTTATCTACTTCAGGGAAGCTGAGTCAGTTACCTAAGACTATCAGGCTCAGTGAGTATTTTGGTTTTTGAATATTGACAGATACATCATCATCTTAAGCATAAGTATTTATCATATTTCTTTGCCCATATTTTTAGTATTTAATTGCATTTTAGAAATTCTAGAAACTTTCAAAGTGGAAATTTAGAAACAAATAAAAATGCAGTATTTTCACTGAAGAGCGAGTAAGCCCCAGTGTTACTGAATTTCCAACAATGTTATTTGAATGGTTTTTATTCAAAAACTTTATGTAAATGGGTATCACTTGGTATATGCATGTTTCTTGACACACAAGAAATATTCTTACTAAAATGAAATTCAATGCTATCATGTGCAAGAGCAAGAAGGTATTCTCATACTAAATTCTCTAGCCTTTTCATTACTTTCTATTTTCTGGAGAGGATTCATTATTTTAGGGATTTATAACAGCTAATTTTCCTAGTCTGTCACAAATCAGAATAAGTATTTGAGGAATATTTGGCCATTAGTAGTGGTTGTGAGCTAAAACATAACGCATTTTTTTAACACGTATTTCAGCCACACCTTGAAAGTCCAGTTCACATTAAGGATTCTTGTGGCGTGAAGGATGGGAAATGAAGACAGTCTGAAGGAATGTGCTTCATAATGATAAGGACAGCATTTTAAAGCATTTTGGCACTTAATAGTGTATATAAATAACACTGGGTTCCTGCTAGATGAGATGCTTAAGTGTCTTTTTAAACTCAGCTGGGCATCTGTTTGCACTATATTTCTAGCTCTTCACTGCTTTCAAGGAAATTCTGATCAGCGAAAACATTTTCTTCTTCTAAGTCTCCATCTTACCCTTTCAAATTCAGCTGCATGTGTGAGAGTCAGTTTGGATTCTTCCTTTCTGTTCATCACAAGCAATGAAAGCTTTGCAAGCACAGAAATGCCCCTAGGCCTAGTTTTGGAACAGACAGAGCACTTTTTACAGTGCTGCTCAAGAAATAAGATATTCCTAATCATGTTTTGTCTATGTTGTTCACTCAGATGAAACTAGAAAAGTACACAGGAACACAATCTATTGAGATGGTGACATGCTTACTTAGTAACTATTTCTCTGAAACATACTTTAATAGGTAAAAGTAAGGATATCTACTTACAGCAATGTAATTCATTTTTATAAGATACATTTACTCTCTGTTAATTACTTGGAGAGAAACCTTTAAGAGCTGTCTGTGCTGGTAGGTTTTAGGGTGCCACATTTCCACATATGACTGAAATGATGCTGAAAATGCTTTCCCCACTCACAATAAAGTCAGCACTGAACTTATATTGTCATTTTTTTAAAGATTTCTCTCCGTCTTTCCTCCAGTCTTCCATTCTTTTGAACAGAGATTCTCAGGGATTGTTCTCTGCCACAGAGCGTGGATATCTCTGGATTTCACATGGATCCCAGAATCCTTTTCAGCACACTTATTTCAGCACTGCCTCTTACAGTCTTTTCACAAACTGTAAATCAGAAACAGGAATGAAAGGTCCAGGTGAGTGAGCAGACATAAATGCTTTACAAGTGGAAAAGACACAGCAGGAATACTGGCTTGATAACTGAAGCAGTTTGGTGTGGGAAAACACTTGGTTATGGGTAGAGAGACATGGGTTGAGCCCAGATTTTGCTCAGGACGCTTAGTATGTGTAAGGTTGACTTTGCTTAGCTGACTTTAATTACATTATTTTTTTTCTGTGCAATCTAAATAAGGCTCTTAATAGTTTAGTTTCAAGTAATAAAGTGCCATTCATGTGTGTAATTTATTACTAAGTACATTAATATTTATAGACAGAGTTGAAATTCTTTAGTCAACATTAGTGAATTTTCTCAGTCAAGAAAATCATCTTTGGTCCAATTCATTTAGCAAGTGGGGAACTGTCTAATAGAAACCCTTTGCATGGTTGCTGTGGGTCAAGCTAAAGTGATAGAATAATAAAATGAATTTTTGAGTTTTACTGTATTCTCATCTCTTTTATAAACCTTTTGGCTCTGATGTCTGGCATAATATTTCAAAACAAATCCAAGTCAGAATGCAATTCTTGGAATCATAAAATGCTATGTAACTTAGAATTATCTTAACACAATGATTTGAAAATTCAGTGGGGCAAATTCATCTGTGCTTCCTCTTTGCTCTGGCTGGGATCAGTTTAGGGAAATATTTATTCATTTGATTTATAAAGCGTAAAGCTGCAATTTTTCTATAAGATTAAGAATATGAGGGTATGGAAATTTTCTTGCACCTGCTGTATGTGTTATAGGGAGGAGAATGGTTCCTATGTTTATGTCATTCCTTCTGTTGAAGTAGGTCAGCATTGACTAAGCAAAGTCACAGCATGAAATGACATTTGTTTCTATGCCTTAATGTACTTGAAAGCGAGGTGGAGCATGTGAAAGATTTATTAATGTAAGGAGTACAAGTGACCATTAAGTGCACAGATGAAAGATTTCTGTACATTAATTAGATATCTGCAATTAAGTTTGAAGAAAAATGTCAACTCCTTGTAAAACATGAGACACATTAGGGAAAGACAACACAGGTCTCTGAATTAAAATACCATTAAGATGATTATGACTTCAAAAACATTAAAATATTAATTTTACATATGATTCGTTAAGATTCTGAAGTCTGTTGTGTACATAACCAGAATTAATAAAGTTCCAGTGCTTGACATTATCAAAGTAACATCTCGTATTTCTGAGTCAATGGCATTCTGCATATATAGTTGCTGCAATGTTTTTTTTCCAACTTCACTTTGAGTCATTGTTGTGGCTATGAATTTAACAATGCTTATCATCCAAGATATACTCTAAATCCCTGAGTCATAAATGCTGCAGAATGATAAGAGTTTAAATATTATAACTGAATGTCCAAATAGCTCATAGTTAATGTAGATGAATAGATGACTGCTGATTGGCATAGAAAGGAAGTTTCCCTTGTGTGAGAACTCATGGTTTCCAAATAACTGCTGGAAGTATGTGCAACTGTAGCCAATGACAGAAGCTTTGAAATAACAAATGTGAAGCTCTTGCACTAACAAGCTTCTTATCTTTATGTGTATATGCCTTTCTAGTCTGTGTCTTTTTCTAAACATCTGGAATAAAGATAGTTGATTCCACCCTACAGACAGACCATGTGGCTGCAGAATAGAGAAGGTAAGAGGAAAAATAAACCACATGGCCAAGAAAAACAAACCAGATCTGGTTAACATTGAAAAAAAGCACTATTGAACACATTATTCCAAATGTTGCAAAATTCATATCTGATTTAAAATAAACACACAATGTTTGTCCAATTTATGAGGAAGCTGAAAGAGTATGAGCTTGTATCCTCTGCAAAGGGGTGTTCAAATTTACACTCTTAAGTCGATTATATCTAAAACTCACCTTCCCCATGCTATGAGCCTGTATTGGAACATGAGATCCCCTTCCATTCCAGTGTCCTCTTATCCTCATTCATTTGCCCTCAGAAATCACAAGATTAAGCCCAGACCTTGGTGGCTTAGTGTATTCAGCCAAGAAGCCTGGAGTCTGGTATTCATCTCTCTTTGCTCATTCAAATTATCCAACAAATTAGCTGGGATTCACACAAGCCATTTAGGAAGGTTACCCTGTTCACTTGGTGGAAGGGGAAGGGTAGTAATTCCTCTGAGCAGCCTCCTGGCACACAGGAAAACCTTTCCTGTAAGAGAGCACACTCTGTGAATGAGGGGTTGGCTCTTTGTGGGGAACAACCACGTGATGTAGCGTGCTTGTGAATGGAGATACAATGCAGCAGGGGACTTAGGATTTATGTATATAAAGTATTCCATCAAGTATGGGTTTACGATAAATTCTGTAGTATTTTAGAGTATTGTAGAGTATCAACAGAGCTGTGTGGGAATCTGCAGAAATATACCAGTGAAATCTTAAAATAGTGTGAGATCTCTTTTGTAGATAAAAATAAGGTCTGTAGAGTTCCCAAACTCAGATGCAGTTCTTTATTTTTATTAATTTCGTGAGGAGTTTCATAGGAAGGAGAATGAACAGACATGACTAACAATGGGCTGAAGGGAACAGTAGCTGTTTGCATATTGTTTACAAAATTAAGACAACATGTTTTGGAGCTGGCAGATCTGGGAAATACAGTGTCTGTGCTCATATGCAGGTCTGCAAAGGAGAATATGGAAGGACAGCTGACAATAGGAGAGCCAGGACTCAAGGGACTCTTGTGTGGAGGGCACTGAACAAAGAGAGAGTCAGAAGGTGGAGATAGCTGGTGAAATTCAAGAAGAGGGATGCATTTTATTCTTCACAAGAATAAATCTGAAGGGAAATATCAAGAATCAGGATGGATGATGTATGATCAGATATGCTATTAGCAGAAAGGAGAAAGACTGTAGGAAATATGAAAAGAAAGAAGATTCAACAGAAAGGTCATATACAATAGCAAGCTTTATATAAATATTGCTTGGAAGACATTTGATATCAGTATGTTCAGCTAAATAAGAAATTTGAAAGTGGAAAAAAGAAAAGGAAAAGAAATGTATGGAAAAAGACCAGTGGGCTTAGAGGGCAGGGACTGCTTCAGTTCTCTCATGGCAGTGCGGTGCCCAGGGCTGGCCTAAGGTACCACACAGCATTTGCATTAGGTGGTGAGTTGTGAGCAAACCCATCATTATTTTAGCCTTTAGCTCTTGTATCCAAGAACTGTCATGTCTTTTGAAATGTGTTTACAGCTTCTGACACATGCTGTCATTGTTGTGGGGCTTACAGTAATAGGGGTAATTCTGATCCAGGTCTTTACTGCTAACAATAATGAAAGCCAATACATGGACATCTTATCCAATAATGTTCTGTACTGGGTAGGGATTTATAATGACTCTGTGTAACATGGGTTTTTTCCATGGCACTATTACAGTTTTTTTTAATTATTATTTGAGTGAATTGTACTGATTCAGATGTCAAGAAAACCTTTGATTCCATACTGTTCATTTTGGGTCCAAGTAATTTTCCTTTACTTCCCAACATAATTTTTAATTTCGATAAATGTCGCTGATCCAAAAGTCATTGATCAGAACTTTCAGGTAAATTGATTGAAAGGGATTGAAAACCATAGAACAAAACAAATCCCCAGACTTCCTATATACAAACACATCAAACTCTTCCATTTGAAATGAGTTTGCTTCTTCTTTTCATTTCACAAGATTTCACGTGTAGGAATGACAAAGCCATTTGCCAAGTTATCAAATAATATAAAGCAAAGCCTAAAGCTACTTATTTAAGCTAGGTTTATTTTTCCGTGGTTATCTCAGTCTTGCTTTCTCAAATTCTTGCTATCTTTCTCAGACTGAGTGCTCACTGTTTACAATAATGGACACAAAAATACTATATGCTCTTTCCCTTGGTATAATATATCCTGACAAAGGAGATTCTTAGGCTTCTCTTCTAGGAAAGTGTCTTCCTG
Source organism: Manacus vitellinus (assembly GCF_001715985.3). Lineage (NCBI taxonomy): Eukaryota > Metazoa > Chordata > Aves > Passeriformes > Pipridae > Manacus > Manacus vitellinus. Next base: position 36,696,454 of record NW_021939396.1, read on the forward strand.
TAATGTTCATACACATGCCTGTAACATTGCAGGCCAACAGGCTGTATGATCCTTTAGAACTACAAGCTGAACCGCACCACTTAAACTGTATTTGAAAAGCACTGAAATTGTTTTAAGTGAATACATAAAAGTAGGGGGAGGGTAACTAATCAGTATATTGTTTTTTTGACATATTTGGTTGTCTTTTAGAAAATGCATTCATAATTTTCTCTTTGACGTGATCTCAGCATCCAGTAAAAAGCTGAGAATTTTTCATCCTACTGACAGGACTCCATTAATAAAACAACAATCTTTTGTGTGTAGTAATCTTTAATCTTATTTTGTCACACACTTCTCAGTAGCATTTCCACTCGTTTTACAGTATAATTTATGGCACTGAAACAACTCTCTGCCCTGAAAAAGGTCAGTCTGTCAAGGTTTACTTGTCTTTGAAGAAAAGTAATAGAGCATTATTTATGAAGCAAAGAATCCGCTTCAATACTTTAATCAATCAGAAAGATACTTGCATTATTGTATCTTTTGCCAAAAAATACCACGAGCAAAGGATACATCAACCTTGCATTCCCTTTTATGTCGCAAAAAGCCTTTTACCTTTTATGTCTCCTTCAGCTTTTGTGTTTACTGCAGTATGAAAATAACAAGGCTGATAATGTTTGATATCTGGGAACAATTTGTAAATTATGAGAATAGGGATTGATCTTATCTGATGAGGAGAGAGACTCCAGACAGACTAACTAGAGTTATCCACTGTGCTTATCACAATAAATTCATCTGATAAAATTTTGGGGGTGTGGGTTGTATTCTGTAAACTAACGTCTCTAGAATGAGAACTGCAAAAATTTAAGGGACGTTTATGATATCTCAAAGTTGATAGGCATGAGGCATAACAACTTTTTGTACCCATATGTTTTTAGACATCATTATAAGCATAAATTAGAACATTAAGGGGGAAACAAATTGGTAGTTCATTAGAGAAAACAGTCCCACTTTAAATTAAGTCTCTCAAATAAGAATTTAATTTAGGTTTAGTAAGACAGTTTTATGTGAATGAAATACCAACATATTATTTAAACTGCTCTGTTGATGTTTAAGAAGTGTGTAATAAGAAACATATTATATATCAGTTGTTAGATACTAGCAAGTATTTTTTACTAATTAGTCCCTATCTGTCATGAAACCTCTTTTACAATCAGGATGAATTGCTTCTTGCTTAAATCTACTCAGTTATCTGCTTCCTTCCCAGAAACCCCTAGCACACTTGTCACCTATCTCCATAAGGTACTTGGTTACTAGTCGAAGTCCTTTGCATTTTACTCATTATACCGTCAGCTTTACTTACTGAGTTCCTGTTCTGAAAAGATGGACATTATCACTTTCTTAAATCTCTGTTGCAACCTAGACAAGGTTGACAGAAACCTGAACTCTACCTGAATCTTCATGATAAGTCAAAGCAAATTACATGCCTGTACTACATGTAAATTCAGCTGGCGATCACAGAGTCCTTTTTAATGTTTGCATCTTGAGCACTTGTAACTAAAGCAAATGTGCTAAACATAAAAATCAGATCCAAGGGAGACAAAAAATATTTGCAACATCATCCTCAAGATTTCTCGGCATTTTTATATCTTACAAAGATGATTAGAAGGTAAAAACCCGTGCAGATAGGTGGGATAATATCTCTACTTACATTCTTTCTATTGGATTGGTATCCAGAAAAGAAACACTGACAAAGTATGCAGACAACCACAGAATCACAGAATGACAGAACATGCCAAGCTAGAAGGGACCTAGAAGGATCATCGAGTCCAGCTCTTAGCCCTGCACGGGACTATGCCCAAGAGTCCCACCATGTGCCTGGGAGTCTCATCCAAACGCTTTTTGAACTCTGCCAGGCTTGGTGCTCTGACCACTGCCCTGAGGAGCCTGTTCCAGTGCCCAACCACCCTTTGGGTGAAAAACCTCTTTCTAATACCCGACCTAAACCTCCCTGACACAATTTTAGGTTATTCCATCAGGTCCTGTCGCTGGTCAGCACAGAGAAGAGATCAGTGTCTGACCCTCCTCTTCCTCTCATGAGGAAGTTGTAACTGCAATGAGGTCTCCCCTCAGTCTCCTCTCCTCCAGGCTGAACACATCAAGTGACCTCAGTCGCTCCTTGTACGGTTTCCCCTCAAGGCCCTTCATCATCTTTGTTACCCTCCTTTGGAAGCTCTCTAATAGCTTACTATCTTTCTCATATTGCTGTGCCCAAAACTGCTAATATTTCTTATTGATTTCGTTATACTTTGTGGATATAAGGATTCTCAAGGTGAGCAGATGGTCCTTTCACAGTTAGTGGAGACTGCCATCTATGTTAAGTCTAACAAGCTAAATTTTGAATGGCATATTGCCTAATCATATGAGATGTTTAAATATGGTGGATCTAGCTATCTTTAAAAAAAAAAATTGCCTGTTTTACTTCTGATAAAATAGTTTTTCTAGTTTAGTATACATTATAAGGCATATTATGTCTTTGTAGGACATCTAATTGCAGACTTATTTGCAGTACGGAAGTAATTAATCTCAAAATACTTAAGGAAGTATTAATCTCAAAAATGAATGTACACCATGAACTTTGTTTTCTGCTAATGATGGTATGTATTTTAAATTAGCAAATGCTGTGTAATACAAGAAAGAGTGGAATGGTAATACTGATTGCCAAATAAACATGGGACTGTACAGAGTGCATTAAATAAATAGTGGCACAAATGCTTGCTTGACTATGAGCAGGTAATAATTATGAAATATGAAATAATGATCATATTAATGCACTTTAAGTACCCCAAATACCTGTGTATCTGAACTGAATCTGTACTAACAATTACAGAGTCCAAAGCAAGGGAATTTGATTTTGAAGTATAGCTTCTAAAGTCAGAGCTGATACAAAGGATGTTGAGTTTTAGTAGCCAAATAAAAATGAGTCAAGAGTGAGACATAACTGAGTACTCTCAGGGACAGATAGACCACAAAAATAGTGACCAGATCTCACCATGGAATTTCATATGAGCAAGTATATGAATGATCTTAAAACACCAGTCATGACTAAACAGAACCTTGTAGTTGAAGGTAAGCACGTGTTAAACTGATTTGGTATAATGAGGACCAAATTGATCTGTGCTTTACAAGAGCAATCTCTAAAGCACAGTGTTAATGCACAGTGTTGCACTTCAAGTGGCATGGAGTTGAAATGTCATAGCCAGCTCATGATCCAGTGATATGATGTTCTTTTGCCACAGTTCTGTATAATTCTTCTGCAAACTAGAATCCCCTGTAATGAACAAAAATCTTCCAGGAACTCAAATGACACTTGTTTTTCACATTTGAATTAAAAAAAAAAAAAAAGAGACAGAGAGAGACAACTACTTTAAAAAAATCTATTATGAAAGAATTTTGCAAATACTTTCTTAGGTTTGCCTTCATATTTGGTACACAGTTTCGAATTCGGCATTTAGATATTGTGGAAAAAATCTTTGTGAACTGTTACCAGACTTGAATTTTCATTGACTATTTCCACTTATTTCCAATAGCAGACTTCTTTTACATTGTAAGACCTGGTCTGTAGACGCAGCCCAGATCTGGACTGTGTGTTAAATCATTTTCATTACAACTTTTTTCCTTCCTGTTCACCTCTTTTCTATTAGGTACCAGGTAGAATTTTCCTAAGTAAAATCAGACATTTCAAGAGGGGAAATTATTAGCCTCTGCAAAGGTGTGTAAGACTTTTTGTTCAGTTGTGCTTTCTGTTTAAGAAAAATATACCAGGAGAATATGAAAAAGAAATAAAAATGTGAACAACCCAAGTGTGAGCTGAATTCTGTGTGATAAAGATAGTAACAAGAAAGGGTCTGTTGGTTTATACTGTTTCCCATTCTTGATACAATCATTGTCTCAAGAACAGATTCGTATTCTGCATCATTTTCTGTTTCCTTTATAGTCTTACGAGAATGAGGAATGAAAATTTTAATGCCTCATATATTCTGTGAATTACTGTAGGCGAGTATGCTGTACTACTTTGATCTTTCCTATATTCTGTGGTTTGATTGGATCGTGATGTGAATGGAAAGCAGCACAAAACAAATCACTTTCTGAGAGAACAATTGCAATGCGAATAGGTGCAGAAAGAAAAGAGTACCAGTTCAACCCGCTCCATTATGCAGTGGATTGAGTAGAAGTAGAGTTCAAATATCTGCTTTTAGAGGTACTAGAGATTATCTCAATTTTTGGGTTAAACAACCTATCAATTTCTAGCAAAAATTTTGACTGAGTGTTCTGAATATAACTGTCTAGACTTGGATCCAGGACTGTTTTATTTAAGTTCAGCAAGGTTATAGCACAAAAGGAAGGGGAGGTGAAGTGGGGCATAAAAGAAATTAAAAGATTTAGAAGAAAATAAAACAGTCGAAAAATTAAATATGTCTTAACCACCTTAAAAATTCTTGCATCATGTGTCTAGTCATAACTGGAAAATAACCAGCCAGGACAAAATGCAGGGGGAGAGAAAAGGGGAAGCCCAAGTTGCCCCTGGCAGAACTAGCCCTATGCTTTCCTGTTGCCTGTAGAACAGAAGGTTTTCCCACACCAAGTAGCAATGTCATCCCTGCCAGTCCCATGCCATGTGCTCCCTCAGCTGGCAGGGCACTGGAGTCAGAAGTTGTGAAGGCGGATAGCTTGTGCCTGCAATGGGTAACAGCATTTCCAGTGAACATCACGGTCATCTGACTTTCAATGAACTCTTTCTCCAATCAGCCCTGTTTTTTATGCAAGTGATAGGTGGTTTTGTTAAAATCAAATGTGCCAGGGTGCACTATAGTTGGGAAATTATAGGGACAGTTTGTAATACTGTGGAAGACCTACCATGAAACATGGTGAGCAAAAGGAAAGAGGGGGAAGAAAGCAAAAATTCGTGAATGGCTTGCTACCATATTCATGATTACAATAAAAAGCTTTAGAATAGAGCAGAAATAATACATTGCATTGTGTTAGAGATATGAAGCAGGCTTTTCCCTGGGTCTAAAACCAACAAATGGCTGTGCCAGGTTTTCAGATGTGGCACTTACAACATTTTTGTGTCCATTCGCTGCCACACCCCTGTGCTTATAGTTCATATCTATATTCAGTGGGATATGCCAAGTATATTTTAAAGAGATAAGTTTGGCATCTATATTTTAGTATCTAAACCTATGACATGAAAAAGCTAGGACTCAGAAAAGATTTTAAAGAGTTCTTTAAATGTTCTCTTCACTACTTAGATTTCAAATCAAAACTGTGCCATAATTCAGAATATATAGCTCTCTTAGACTTGATATACAGTTATATACATGATTATCTTCTAAGAATTCTCGCAAAATCCATTTGCTAATCTATGTGGAAAGGGTACAGTAAAATTGGTCTACCTCTCCTTGAGGAAACACAAAGTTACCACACCTCCTGTGAAACCAGTGTCTTGTTTGACTTCTCTTTTCACATGCACGTGTACTTTAATGGTGAAGAGAATGAATGCTGTATCAGACACAAAAGAGATTATTTCTTCAGGATGCTGAACTCATATAATAAATACTAGTGGTTCTCTACTTGCAGACTGAAAAGCAAAGGTTTTTATTAAAGTGGTGGATTGCCGACACCATAATATACTACAACAAAGCCACGGTTTTGTATAACATTTCTAATACCTTTACTTTCTTTAGCACGACTTGTTAAAGTCTTTGAATACTAGATGCTTTTCCATTCTGTCTTGCCTATGATATAGTTAGCTGTATTTCAGCTTTATAATGTCTATATTTCTAGTCATGCAGACAAATCTATTCATAATTACTCTTGACTCAGTCATCATGGCCAAGCAGCACACTACATCAGTGCACTGCATCAGCACCCTATACTGTGCCCAGGGTGTTATGTCCAAAAACAAAAGTAGGGTCTTTTACTGTAGTATTAGGGTTGCTTCCATGATGAATCTGGTCCCTGGAACAACTCTTTCAATACAAATCAGATGATATGTGCCTGGTACTGTGTTATGAACTTACCTTGAAATGTCCCCATTTCTTCCAGTTTCCTTTCAAAGATTCCTCTCTTGTTCCTTCATCCCACCTTTTACTTTTTTCTTTCTCATGTCTTATTATGCAGTCTGCCCCCTAATTACCATTAGAGCAGCCTTTTCAATTTGTGTTTGCAAAATCCTACAGAAATTCATCTGAAAAAAAAGGATAAACTTGGCAAACCTGTGACTAAAAGGTTTTTGGCATGTTTTAAAATAGACACACTTTTACTTCTCTGTTTTGTTATGGCTCTATGACCCCAGAGAGATTTTGACTTTTTATTTCGTTTTTCCCATCTTGTTTCAGTGTTTCCATTTCAATTTCTGACCTCAGTGTTTTATTTTAAGGTGATTTTTTTTTCTCTCTGTTTCATTTCACAATTGTACCCTTAGTTTCTAGTTTTATTTTGACTTAGTGCTGGGATATTTTCACTACTCTCTCATGTTGCCCTATTTTTATTTATTTTTATTCAGATGATTATGCAGCATTTAAAATTGCTTCAGTGTAGCCACTTGAAGTCATACTTGAAGTCAGTCTGTTCTCATGAGGAAGAGCTTATTAATTTGTTTGTTTGAAGATGTGCCTGACTGCAGTCCAAATCAGAGCAAAGAACATGCTTGGTGAAAGCAATATAGGAAGTGAAAGCACTTACAGAGATTCTCTCAACATAGCAGACAGGTATTCTTTTTCTGTTACCCTCACTACAGTGCTGGGATGATATTTTATATAGTTTACAAGTCAGAAATTGTGCATTTAATTCACTGTTCCATCCCAAAACTTGCCTTTCCCTTCTACACTAGAAACATTGCAGTAAAGCAGTACAGTAGCAGCACAACCCAAAGGCATTTTTTTCATCAGCAATGTCAATACCTTGCTTTTCCAGCTACAGCCTGGTTTAAAACAGTGATCCTGAGAACTGACAGCATGAGGCTGAGCAGAAGCACCCTTGTTTTGTGGACTGGCCCACAGGTCAGCAAAATTTGAGAAATGAAGGTACAGTAGACCCAGCAAATTAAGAAGGGTATGTGTGGTACAGTTGGTTGGATACAGCAGATAATTTTGAAGAGGGAGAAAACGAGTAAGGAGTTGAGTGACCTTCAAACAGTCAACAGAAATTTGCCTCTTTAAACCAGCAGAACAGCAAGCTATAGTCTGGGCTGTCCGACCATTGAAATGTACCTGGATATGCTTATTTGAAGTGGAAAGGACACTTCTGGTAGCCTGAGGCCTCATATTGGAAAAAATGTCACTATCTTTATCTCCAAGAAACATGTCTTTTTTTAAAGGTAAATCTTCTGAGAAGTCAGGAAGTGTTCCTGTGGTGTGTTTAACTTTGACACCATCACTGCAGCTTTTCATTGCTGGAGATGCTGTGAAAAAATATGTGTCATATATGAGTTGTCTAAATACAGTTAGTGAAGGTTTGTGGTCTGTTGTCTGGAATTAACAGATGTGTTAAAATACATGAAAGGCAATTCCAGGGCAAGTATTGAAAAAAATTAGCTCAGGAGAAAAAACAAAGAAGCACAGTGTGTTTTCAAGGGCTGAAATGAATTCTGCACTCTCCAGAATTCAAGCTAAGTCCAAACATCTTAGTGGAACCTTTTCAAAACAAGCAAAAATATTGTTGCAAACATACTACACCAGCTGGGAGCAAAGGCCACTGAAGACAAAATTATTCTGACTGCAAACCTGCTTCCTGTGTGACACTCTTGCTTCAGATGCTCTGTCACTGTAGTCTGAGGTGGTGAAGTCTGGACTCCCTCATTTTGCTGGAAAGAGGGATCAGATCTCTGTGATACCATGGGAAGCACAGTATAATATGGCCTGAGTAGCTGGGGAAGTAAAAGGGTACTCTGAACCACCGTATGCGTGCAAGGTACTGCAACATCACAGCAAGGTGCTTAGTCCCTCCTATTAACGATGCTATTTAGCCCAACCTTTCTGCTGCGGAGTTGCCACTGTATTTTTTTCCAGTTTTGGAGATAGCTCATTCAGTACAAGATTTTGGATCCCAGTGCTGTGCTAGATTGCAGCGTTAATACAACGTCTGTATATTAGAAAGAGCATTAGATGATGAAAAACTGATGAGAGGTGGCATAGGAAGCAGTGGCAAACCACAAACACTAGCAGCTTTCTCCAGCATGATTGTGCTTTGTTACACAAGACCAAGGGCCACTGTCCTTTCCACTGAGATACACAGCAGTTACTGAAACAATGGAATGTTGCTGAGTCCTTTTGAAATGCTGCAAAAGGCTTGCACATAGAAGAATCACAGAGTCACAGAAGATGGGACCTACAGGGATCGTTGAGTCCAACTCCTGGCCCTGCACAGGACCATCCCCAAGAGTCGCACCATGTGCCTGAGAGCATCATCCAAACGTTTCTTGAACTCTGTCAGTCTTGGTGCTGTGACTACTTCCCTGGGGAGCCTGTTCCATACTGCCTGATGGGTAAGAGCGGGGCTCATTCTGTCTCCACATTCAGCCACTTTGTTTTCTACTCTTCTATGCCTTTTCATCTCACTTTTAAGGGATATTAAAAGTGATACTCTGTATCACTGAGTGAAAGAGACAAATTCTTGCACCTTCCTTGCTCACCCTGTACTTCACTGAAAATGTAAGACAAAATGGCTGCTTGTCAGTTTCCAAATTCTAAACTCAAAATAAAGCCAAAGAAATTTAATTTTAAATTTTCCACTAGAAGTGTCTTAACTACATTTTAATGTTGATAATTGAAGACAATTGAATTAATCAATCATTTTGATATTAGGAGGGAGACATTTTTGTTTCATAAAAAAATCCCAAATTATGATTCTTCACCTTTTTTGATCACCTTTTTTGAATAAATATTTCTTTTTCGTTCTTTGTAGCATATTTTTACCAAGCATTCTGGAATCATTCATTTATCAAATATAATACAGTTATTGCATGTCACATCTAAAAATCAGCACTTGAAGAACTTAATTTGCAGGCACTTTTGCACTTTACAATTTAGTCATATAAGTAGTACATTTGAAATCAATAATACTAAGCTGTATTTGAGATCAATCACGACACCAGGTCTGCTGATTTTATCTTAAATATGTATACTGTTCATGGTATTAGAGTGTTTGAGTTAGTCTACAAGCTCCTCAGGGCAGGACACGTCTTTGTCTATATCTGCAGAGTGTGAACAGACAGTTGGCTCCTGATAAATAATACAACACAATTTTCTAACTATAGGATGCAGAAATTTCAAGGAAATGAAATTTCAGGTTGCCTGTAGATAAATGCGCAGAGAACACATTTCAAGAAATGAAAGGTGGAGGACAAGGGAAACAATTGTTTTACTTTACAAAATCCCAAGGTTGGAGGTTCAAGGATAGGCACTGTCAAATTAATTCCATTTAGTTAGCATGGCATTAAAATGAGCTGTGCAGTTTTCTAGGGATTAATAGTAAAGAAATGGAAATCTTCCTTTTTTTTAATTTTTTTTAATTTTTAAAATTTTTAAATGAGATAAAAACTTTTCAGATCTGTAAAATTCCCTTTTGCTAGAGATAAGAAGTCTGCTTTACTAGTTGTCTGTAATCAAGATTGTGTGACATCTACTGAATTAATAGCTCCCTCTTTTACCTAACTAATCATCTCTAATAGCAAAGGAAGATATTTTAAGGTATAAAAAAACACTCTGGGGGTTTGGAACTGGTCATAAGAAAGAGTAAAATCATTATTGCAGAATATATAGAGGTGTTAACATCTTAAACACAAATTCATAATCATGACATATGAAAAGATTTTTTTTCCCAGTGATATGGTTTTAACTTTATTACTTCTTTGCTAAACAAACTGTGATACATTGCTGTAAAATTTACACAGAAACCTGCTGAAAAAACCCATGCACCAAAGCTGGCTCATAGGTATATAAGCAATATCTCTTCAAATCAGCTCCCTGTCCCTCATATCCCAAGAAAGCATTCATCCTGAGAGAATAGAGCAAATTTCAGATGCTACTGACTTTCACCATTTTCTCTGAGAAAAACAACCACATTCCTGTTGGAAATTAAAAGATGTCCTTCCGGTAAAAATACAGAGCATCATATTTATCCCAGAAGTGCCTTTTTCTCACCCAGCTTTGCTCACTTTTTGATTTTATAAGCTCTCTGATTAAAACTTGTCAATATTTTTATCTTTTTGACCATATTCCCTAGAAATCTTCCATTCAGGGAGCTCTATTTTTCTGCTATAAACACCTATGTAGGATGTCGTGTCTGGAATTAAGTTTGATTTCTCTTTCATTTTATCTGGCCCATTAATCTACTTATAAAGGTTTGCTATTTTTCCTATCTCAGAACCCTGAGAGACATTAAGAGTTTGGCTTAGATTGATTTCATCCATCTGGCTATCATCCACATTTCTCTTCAGACAGTAAAAACAACACAGTTTCCTCTGATTAGGTCAGAACTAGACAACTCCAACACAACTACTGTGGTACCAACTTTCAAAGAGTGATAGAGACTGAAGAATGGCCTATGGAACAGGGTCAACAAGAAGATATGCAATCCCAATCATGTAAGAAGCAGAAATGGTTGCCACAATTAGTGTTTTAACCAAATGTTACCAGAATCATGACAGCTACCAGCACAGATATTTGATATAACTAGTCAGTGTGAAATCAGTGCAAGATGACAGGCTAATTGTACTGAGTCATCCTTCCAGTTGAACATCTTCTACGATCCTATGATGATGACTTCTGAGGCAGTTTTGACCAGGGCAGATATTTACCCTCAAAGCACTGGAGAACCTGCCTTTTCTTAGAGACAAGGAGAAAATGGATTTCTCCAAGGAAGTGTGTGAGTCGCCTCAACATTTCATAGATTTATTCATAGATTCATGGCATGTGAGGTCAGAAGGGACTATCAGATAGTCTAGTCTGACCTCTTGTAAATCATAGGTCATTAAGTTTCATTCAGCTTCCCCCATGTCAAGCCCAACACTTTTGTGTTTTGCTAAAATACCTTTCTTGCTCAAATATGGGGTATTTATTTGAAGATATGCAGAGACAGGAAAGCCCCCATTCCTCTTAAGGTTTGGTTCTAACAATTTATGACATTCTTTCAGAAGCATTTGTACTTTGTTTTTAATTGGAATTTTGCTTGACTTTTACTTTGAGCTCTTTTGTTCCTGTTATCCCTTTCTCTGTTATATTAAAATTACTTCTTAGTATCTACTATTTTCTCCCCAGTACTAGGGTCTGTGATCAAGAACTTAGAATTCTCTTTGTTAAAGTGAATAAACCAGACTTTAAACGTCTTGCTATGAGGTATCTTCTCAGAACCAATAATCTTTTTGTAATTTTCCTCTCCAATGTCTGTAATTTTATCAACTGTGGAATTAAGGATAGGTTTCCTATTAAATTCACTGAAATTGTACATCAGACTGTTACCTGACTACTTGTAATTACTTTTCCCATCACTTATCCCTTCTTCCATCATAACACCTACAAACTCATATGCAACACATATCCACTATACTTTAATAGCTTTACAGTATATATATATTTATATATGCCCTCTGGTTCTCCCTCTAATCATCTTTTTTTGCCTCTGAATTTCTAATTTTGCACTTAGCTGTATTAAAACCACAGTATTTGGGTAAAGGTCTCTCTCATCTGGTATGTCTACGAGCCTAAGTTCAACCTGAACAACAGGTTGTAAGAGAAAAAGCACTACCAAGCCAAAAATGGTTGTTAACAAATAAAGTTACAGAAGATCACATGTCAACTCCTGCATGTAATAAATATTATCAGTATGGTGAAAAAACAAAATGTATGGAATTTATAAATTGGAATCACAGAATCATAGAATGGTTTGGATTGGAAGGGACCTTAAAGATCATCCCCTGCCGTGGGCAGGGACACCTTCGCTAGACCAGGTTGCTCAAAGTCCCATGTTGGAGTAGTCTATTCCTGAAGGACTGCACTCATGGAAGGGACTGATGCTGCAGCAGTTCCTGAATGATTGTAGCCCTTTGGAAGACCAGGAGAGGTTCATGAAGGACTGACTGTCTGCTGTGGGAGGGACTGCATGCTGGGTCAGGGACAGAGTGATGAGAAAGGAGCAACAGAGACAACGTGCGATAAGCTTACCACAGCCTCATGCCCCATTCTCCTGTGCTGTTGTGGGGAAGAGATAGAGAAATCTTGAGTCAAGCTGAGCTCTGGAAAAAGGGAGGGGTTGGGGAGAAGGTGTTTTAAAAATTAGTTTTATTTCTCATAATTGTATGTTTATTTGATTAGTAATAAATTAAATTAATTTACCCAAGTTGAGTCCCATGATGGTAATTGGTGAGTGATCTCTCCCTGTCCTTATCTCAACCTTTGATTATATTTTCTCTCCCTTGTCCAGCTGAGGAAGAGAGTGATAGAGCAACTTTGATGGGCACCTGGCATCCAGCCAGAGCCAACCTACCACAACAACCTCAAACTAAAAAAAATAGAAAAGTAGCATCTGAATGGACTTGTAAATATATGCAGATTACTGGGGCCTTGGTTGAAGCTGATCCAGTTCATGAGGTGTTGGTTTCCTCTTTCTGAAAGCTCTAGCTTCAAAAGGCAGCAACCATGTGTCATACCATGATATGTTGCTGGCATGTGCCTGGGATGCACGGTGAACCTGAGAGCTTGAAAATGTGGTCAGATTCTCATTTTTGGACATAGAATAATAGAAACATAGAAACAAAGAATCATAGAGTAGCTTGGGTTGAAAGGGACCTGAAACATCATCTAGTTCAATCTCCCTGCTGAACATTTATAATGCTGTCCAAAGACCAAGAACTGGTATGCTAGCCATACCTTCCCATGTATGCTATGATTGCTCCTTCTGTAAGTACTGTTTTAATTAGATTTTCACAGTTACTCACCATGATTAAGTTCATATGATATAGAAAGACTGGTTTCTTAGCCAACTTTATTTCTGTCTCTGCTTGTTCATCTGAGAAATCTCCAGCTAAGATCAAATTTATAGCGTCTTTGAATCACCATTCTCCCTGATATAGACAAGGCAGCTAATTTTACACACTGAGTCATTTCAAGATTATTGTGCTGCACTTAGATAATTCTAAGAACTGGTAGAAGTAACAGAAAAGAAGGTCAGTCCAGAGACATCTAGGCAGTCAGCATGGTTAAAAAAGGAGACTTTCAGGAAAACAAAGAATAGCTTTTCAATTTAGGGAAATTTTAGACCCAGTATTTTCCTATTCACATGCCCCACATGAGGGACAGCATTCTTCATCTTCCACTCAATGTATCACTAATGTGTCACTTTCTGGATTTTCTTATTCTTTTACTCACTTCTTGGCATTTATTTTATACTTTCTTCCCCATGAGAGTCTCTCTTGTCATCTGCTCTGTCTTTTCTTCTAAAGATATCCTGTTCCTTCAGTGTCTCCTATTTTCCTGTTGCAATTAAATATCTTACTCTCTTACCTCTAAAATATTGCACTTGCTTTGTTGCTTGTCTGTATGATCACACTTACAAAGGCCTAAGGATAAAGAACGATAAACTGTCTCTATTTCAGGGAAATTATAACTATTTCAAGACTATAAGCTGATTCTACAACATATCTGATTTTCACCCCCTTTTCACTTCTAAAAAAATCCTTATTTTTAGTTTTACATATTTAGCATCATTTCATTCCTTTTTATATCAATTCAGAAATTGAGAAATGTGAGTGGTTTACACATATTAGAAGTTTCTCTGTGTCCTGAGTAGTCAAATCAAATCATCTGGCTGAACTCTCAAAATCTGAAACCAAGGAAGATATGAATACTGCCTTACAAGTGTACCTTGAAGCTGATTTTGAGGTGTTGGAAAGACAGTTATATTCAAAAGACAGTGATAGTTTAGGAAAGGAGCATGTCTGTAAAACTAATGTCAACTAAGAGGACTGTCAAAAGGTAACGGAGACGAAGAGTGAACACAACATCCCCACCTTTCACTGTTCAGGATTTCCTCTGATCTGAATTGCCTTCCCTTCCAGCCCATTCATAGCTTGGCCTTTGGAGTTAGCACTGATTTTGGCACTGACCCCAACCAGAATGACTGCTGAGCAGAGACCACCTTTCCTAAACCTGGCATTTGTGCTCCTGCTCTCATTTCACACGGGCTTGTGCAAAGTGCAGTGGCTGTGCTGCACTCTCCTCAGTGGTGGGTTTTACAAAGAGCTCAGCCTTTGGAGGTGATGACAGGCACTTCTCAGAGATGAGCCAGGTAGTTTACCAGGTAAGCAGGGCATTAGTTGTTTGTGTGGATTTTCAGGTGTATCAATTCCATAGTAATGATATTGTTCTCTGTGTGTTTGGAGCTCAAGGTAAGGCCTTGAGAGGAAAGTGAAGTCAGCTGCCTCACACACATCAAGGGGATCTAAATATCCAACAAGATACAGGCACAAAGTAGGCTTTAAATAATGCAAAAGCCACTAGAATTCAGTGCTGTGCTGAGTGAAAAGGAAAAAAAGGTGTTAAATCTGTCTTGGTACCTTTATTCCCAGTTTGTCTGCTGCTAAAGTTTAACCACTGAGATGACTTTCTTTGAGCCCTTTGTATACTGTAATAAACTGTTTCTGCCTTTATCTGACTGCTAGAGCTCAGATAGGAAAGAGACTGCCCAATAAGTGCATTAGACTTTGAATGTGCTGTCAACCTTCACTCCATTCTGCAGAGAAATGTCAGGAATTTTTTTTGTTTGTTTCATTATAGATATTGCATGTGGGATCAACCAGGTTTTGTATTTTCCCCAGCAATCACTCTAGGACTATGGGATTGTTTTGCCTTCCTGTTAGAAACAGCAGACATAATGTCCGTCTTTGTGTTACTATTTTGGTATATTATTTTTTTCTTTATCTTTAAATGTACCACCCATCTAACCCAATCACCTTTTAATTCAGAAAATTCTACTGCAGCTTAAAAAAGAGAAAAATTATCCTCACACAATCAGAAAAGCATGCCTTTTTATTAAGAAAAAACAAACAACAGCCTATATCAAATGTAATCAGCTGTACTACTAAAAATCAAAATAACTACTTTGGAATTCTAAAGGAGCTTATAATTCTGCATAAAAATTTTTTAAAGTAATTTTAATAAAAAATTGGCCAGTGTGGGTAGGTATAACTCTGCTTGTCAGCACATCTGTATTTTTCTCTCATCTAATAAACTAGCCAGGACATTGCAGCAAAGGAACATTATAATATTAACAATGTTGCTGGAAAGCTCTGTGCTTTAGAATGAATTAACTTTCACTGCACTGCAGAACATACAAAGTGAAATTGGCTCAGCTCAGAATAGCAAGTTTAACCCCTTAGGAGCTGCTGAGCTCCACTTATGTCTCGATGATGGTTTTTGAGCAGCCTTGGCATGGAAATCATGGAGGTAGCTGATGTATTTGGCAAATTTGGAAAACAACTGCCTAGAAAAAATCTGAGAAAACATTTTTATTTTATTCAACAAAAGAAAAGGTTGCAACTTTGTACTTCAAGGAATTTGCCAAGAGAGAGTAGTCAGGTTTGAGAAATGCCAGGGGGTTAATATTGTGGGACTAGGACTGAAACATGTGTCTTATTATCTGAATATTCATTCACAGCTCCAGAATGAATAATCCTTTTCTATGTTTGCACCCAGGCTTTGATTTTCCTCCTCTTAAAAATTTATTAGCTAAATGACTGAAGAATGATTAAGTGAAAATCTGAGAGCTGATCAACACTGTGCCCCTTCTGCACTGATCCTTGCATGAATGCTCATTGGAAAGCTTTCATCAGCACACTGACTTCCATGGGAAGAAATTTTTTTTCAGGGTGAGAATACTGTGCAGGGCAGCTGCTTTTGTGATATGGTCAGGCAAACATGCATTTGGACCACTTAGTGCCTTTTGCAAAGGTCATAAACCAGATGATAATCTTTTATTACCATCATACCCGACTTATAGTCAGTTAGAGATCTAAAAGAGAAACATTCTGCATACCAGGTTTTTTTTCCTCTTAATTTAAATAAAATTAAAAAACTCCAACCCTCAGACAAGATTATCTTTTCATTCAAACAAATAAAATTTATTGGAAGTGTTATTTTTCTGCCTGTATCATGGCAGGAATTTAACGTGAGTTTGGGGGTTGGGCAGGCTGAGGGCTTATCATTTTACATTATAACTATTTTATGCATTTTGCAGTTAAAAATTTTCATATCTTCACACTGAGATATATGAGGCGGATTAATTTTTTCTCTTTTTACTTTAGACTACTAATTTAGTCCACTTTTAAACAATTCCTATTAATTTTAAACACCACAAGAAATCTGGAGAGGGTGATATGCCTGATACTGCTGAGTTGCTGCTCCTCCTTAAGGTATGTTTTAATATTTTTGTCATTTTCTAATCTGTGGCTATTGTATTTTCAAATACAGCAGGGTAAGTATCTTCTAACGTGATGCTTTTTACTTGGTCTATTCACAAAAGAAAATTTAAGCAGCCAATTGTATAATGAGGAGGAAAAACAGAAACTCACTTGGTAAAGTGAGTTGCAAAGAAACTAGTGCAATAAGTACTGAGGAGTGAAAAGAGAAAGATCAAGTTCAATTTTAATCCTTTTGCACTAAAACTTCTAGTTGGACATTTCCTACTCTATTTTCCTTTAGCCAACTCACAGCCTTACTGTACTTACCAAAATTCAAACTTTTAACATTCCATTGATCTTACATCTCCAGAATTTCTCACTCATCCAAATAAAACAACCTCTCTGCTCTGCTTTCCTACCATGGGCCCAATTAAGGAACTACTAACTCTGCTATGGCTTTCATTAAAGCTCTCGATCTCTCTTTGCTATTTCTATTTCTCACCTTTTCATGCTATACACCTACTTTGCTGAAGTGATTCCTTGGAGAATTTACCTGATTAATTTGATTACTAGTTTTGAGATCTATTATCCGTTACTTACACAGATCTAATTGCAATTCTGCTTTATTCCTTGCCATACACAAGTAGCACACTACAAAGCTAGGAAAGCTGCTTGCTGGATCAGGTACACTTCCTGCTAAATAGGTTCAGCTTTCATCAGCTTGTGAGAAGTGTCTATCATATGTACATATGTATATCATGTGTACAAATGTATGTTCATGTACATATACATACACACACACTCAAGAAACAGAATGTGTAAGACAGTCTAATATAAAAAAATAGAAACATGTAAGAATAATTTAATATCTCTAGATTCCGTATCTTACCCCAAAATGTCACTGGGTCCATAAAAATCTATTCTACTCAACTTTATTTCCAAAATAGAAACAATTGTTTCCTTCCTCATATTTTATTCTCTACTTTTCCTGCCTTTCATGTCATGTGAAAGAAATGGATTTTCTGTGAAAGTAGTACAAATTCTCCTTCATGCCTATATCAATGTGCCCTCAAGAAAAGTTCCTTACTTATTTCAGTCATGTAAAACAAAATACTGGTAATTAATCCTACACACAGAGTGTGTTAGGTACTGTAGATCTATTCCCAGAAGAGTTCAAGCACAAGTGAAGTTCTGAAGAAAATACTGGGAAACTGTATTTTCTGAGATGAAAGAATGATCTGTCTTCATAACTTCAGAAAAGTCTTAAACAGAACAGTTGTTAATGTCATAACTGAAAACTGATGTAAGAATTATATCAGTACTGTATCTTTATTGCACCATTACCACAGACAGACCCTAATATAGTCAAATTTCAAAAAGAATAGTTGAAAATACTTTGAGTGTACTGTGTCCAGTAACTATCTGTTATCACTATGGTTGCAAAAACAAATATTCACTATTGGAATGAACTTCATAAGAATAAAAGAATTCAGAGGAATGAAAAAGCTTACTGCTTGTATTAGAATGGGACCTAAACAATTTAAGGAATGATGAAATAGATAGGATCAGCTCTGATCTTCCTGAGGGGTGCCTGTGTGATCTGGGTTCTGATTGTATGAGGGTATGTACACAGTCTTCAATGTACCATCTTATGATACAGCAGTACATTTTACAAGTTTAAGCTTGGTTTTGAGGCATAATCTCTGTAACTCAGAATTTAGCCCATTACTACGATTTGCTAATGACCCTGGAGACCATGTTGTCCTCTAGTCACATACAAATAACATGATTATACACGATAGTATAATGGTTAATAATTGATTTTTTTTTTAATCTCATCGCTTCAACTTTGTAGTATTTGCTTATCTGTTTTTCTTCTGAAACCCTCTCATTACCTTACAATGCAAAACTATGACATCAGAAAAGAAAGTCTGCTCTTAATAACGAATTAATTGTAGGTTTTCACCTCTCTCTGGTATCTTCATCTTTCTTCTCATCTCCTTTTCTTATCTCATGCTCTGCTTCTCAGTTTATCCTTATTTAATTTCACTCCTAGGAAACTCAAAGTTGCCAGTGAACAACAGACTTGAATCCATCATAGAGTCAGCATTGCATTTGTCAAAGATTACAACAGCTGCTCTAAACACAGAATACCCTAAAAAACCAACCCTCATCAATGAAGATTTAATTAATACACCAGAATATATTCAATTGAAAGACAGAGGAGAAGATTAACTGTTTTTTAATAGATACCTGTCCGTAACTTCTACTTCTGATCCTCAGTGAATTTCTGTTTTTCATGTTCTGTCTCAGAAATATTTCTTATCCTGATATCCTAATGAATCTTATGCTTTTGGTGTTTACACATTGCTGATGATTGACTGGGCATGCAATTATTGGTCACTAGCAATTTTTTGCCTTCAAGATACAAAAATCAACTGTTGTTCCTCTTTTAAGACTGACTTTTGGGGGGAATAGAGGGTATTTCCCTTTTGGACGTGGAAAAATACTAAAGGAAGTGGATCTTTCTTTATTCTGGCTGATTTATTTCATCCTCAGACAAAGAGCTTTGGGGAAATTCATGTGGGTTGAGATGTTGAAGTTCCTGTATATATTATAGATTTCATATTCTTATCTTCTTTGGCATCATTCATGTCTGGACAGGGTAGACCTTGTCAGGCAACTATTTTTCTTAGTGTTCAGATAGGTACTGTGGATCATTCTGTTCTTTAACAGTACCTAACAATTGTATAATATGCACAGATGATTCTTATATCCTGCCACTGAATTTAAATTTTCCTATTTTTTCAACTCCTGACACTGCCCACTTTAGTTTTGCTTTATTTGTGATTTTTTCCTCCACCATCTATTTAAACAAAATGTTTCATTTTAACTTATTTAACTATTGGTAATTTTGAATTCCTCAAAAAATAGAGTCAGGATACAAAACCAAATACAAATACAGTCTCAGTCTCAAGAAAATATGTGATTTGAAGGAAAAGGTATGGAAATTAATAGTATAATTTGTCATCCATCTAGAGCATATCTAAATCCAGAATCTAGGCTTCTAAAAAAAAATCTACATACTAATGTTAATTTTGCTGTATGACATCTTTATTTTCTTTACTGTGTGCTACGGTTCAGGGAGGAGAAAGACTGGGAAAAATGCCAGAGGGATATGACCACTTGAAAAGCAATAAACTTGGTAGTTTGACTCCTTGCCCTAAGGATGCATTGGCATCTGAGGGCTCCTTCCTTGTAGGTTTGATGGCAATCTGCATTTTCGTGAACTGTCAGACATGATTGCCAAAGGTGATGATATTATGGCAATGAGATTATGACAAAAAGATTTGATTTTGTGCTAGAAACCTTCATATGCATTGTCATAAAATGTGACGAATTTGAAACTATAGGCAATGAGAACCAACACAAAATTTCCAACCCAAAAATTGCAACTGTGTAATATTTGTTTTGTATCATCATATAAAGTCTTAGCAAAATAAACTGGAATAAATGGACAGGATGTTATCAGATAGGAGTTTTGAATTTTAAGTCTTTTCTCTAGCTCAGAGAGGCACTCTGTAAATATTGCCTTTTAAAATGGCTACCTGAGATACTCGGAGCTTAGAACATTTCCTTCCAGCTATGTCTATCAAAGCAAATAATAAGCAGAGCTCTTGCTATGCCACTTTTTTCATTATGCTTGTCAATGAAGAAGCAGAATAAAATTTTCAAGATGTGAGGAAAATGGAACATATTTAGTTAGAGGGATCTTGGATTCACTTAGAAAGTATATATTTTCTTTGAAAATGCTAAATTGTTTGAGAGATGGGAACTGAGAATAACAGCTTTTATTTTCTAAACACCAATTACATATGAGTGAAAAATATGTATCTGTGTAACTCTAAGAATAGGCTTAATTTTTTGAAGGATCACACAGATAAGCACTTAAAGGAAAGGTACAGATGGTTGCATGTGCATCCTGAAAACTCATGGCTGTTATAACAAAGGCCAAATCCTTTGACAGATATTCTGTACATATACAGCTATCTTTATGTTACTTTAGAATTCTGTAGGCATAAAGAACTCAATTGCACATAAGGACAAAAATAGAGGCATCCATTGAAAGGCATTGCAGTATTTTGTACAGTAAAATGCAAAATGTGTTATCTTAAACTCAATAAAATCTTTTCAAAGACACCTAAATGCTCCTGTTATATTGAGAAAATATTTTTAATATGGGTCTGATCTGCAGCAATATATACTGGCTGATGTGGTTGTGTTTTGTTATGGTTTCTTAGTTCCCAATTCTTTTGGCAGAAAACCTGTGCCTGATTTCTGAACTTAGCTACGCTGGCAGATATTCCTGCCTAGCTTATTAAATCATCTTCTGAATAACAACTGATTTCACATTTTAAGCATCAATATGTAACCACATAGCTGAAATCAGAATCAAATGCCTTCAATCAAAAATGTGAAAAATAAGAAAAAGCAGTCATTCCCCCACCCTCCAGATTTCTGGCTGCCTGCCATCTTGTAAAGATATTTCAGTCTCTGCAGCTCAAGCCTTTTTATTCTAATGCCTCCTTGTGCAAATGCATGTTCTCATGTGTCTTTCTCTTTGCTGCAGGCATAGTGCACCTGTTTGAAAGGACATAACTATTTTTTTTCTTTTGCCATTTCCCAACTGCCGGCTCTTTTGGCAGGAATCTGTCTCCAACAGCTGAGAAGGCAGAAAAGCTAAAACCCTTTTGCTACTAAGAAGATCTACCTACCTTCAGCTCTGTGAAGAGCCATGTGACACTACTGGAACTTGCTTCCCTTGGATTCTCGTGCTAAGTCTGAAATTTACACAGTAGTGGAGCTTCCCAATTGTTTAATGCTAGGGACATGTTCCTGAGGGACAGTCAAGGGCATGGGTAATCTTTTTCTGGCCTGTTGCTTAGCTTTTCAATGTTGTCAACACTCCTTATAAAAATATCGTTCTATTTCATGTTGCAAAATTTGATATACCCATTTCTCTTTTACAGAGCTCAAACCCATATGGCATTTGCCTCCTGCTGATACTTCCACACCAGGAATCCCTTCAGCAAAGCAACTAAGACTCAAAGAGAAATACATAATATGTTCTTTGCTCCTTATGCTCGTATACCTAAGCCCTGTTCTCTAAATCAGAGGCCCAGAGAAACCTCTGGTGAAGATCAGGAAATCCTACCTACATTTCAACCTGGAAGCCGAAGAATTTTCTATTCTGGTAGTCACAGAAATTAATCACTCTTCCACCCTAGATGTCTATTAGCAGTACTTCTCTCTAAACTTATACAGATCCACTTGGAGTATAAATGCCAAGCCACAGTGCTTCTGTCTCCTGTGCCACCAGCAATAAAGGGGCTGAAGTTTGGGTGTAGTTACCAACTCTGCAAATGATGCACAAGGCAGAGTCCCCCTCACTGTCCCACAGCTCTTTTGGCTCTAAAGGGCTGTCAAGTGGCAAAAAGTAGTAAAAACTTATTCCAGTCAATAAAGAAGCTGTGGTTTTGAGTACACACAGGAAACCATTCTTTTGAGTAAGAAGACATAATTTAATTTGGTCACTCTTAGCATACACTTGCAAGCTGAACAAAGACAGTCTAGATAACAACCATACTGTTCTACCAAATGAGTTCGTGAGCAGAAGGAAAAACAAAATGTACACTCGTGTTTTTTTCTGAAGTGACACAACTTACTTTCCTTTCCTGCTTGATGTCTGTCTGTCCGTTTGTTTTGTCAATGTCTGTATGAAGCCATGTGATGTTCCTACGTTAGCTATAAGTTTTTCAGCATATCTTATTGTATTTTATCTTAGGCAAAATGAATTTTAGGATGGTGCCCCCAGAAAAGATTTACAAAGCTACCTCTGTGAGAGATGGCTGCTTCCAGATGTGCGTATAATGCTAGTGCAGCTGCCTCTGTGTTTTAAATTCTTAGAAACATGTGGTTTCCATTTTGGTAAATTCTACATATCAGTCAGTTCAAGAGATGTGATACATTTCATATTTCTGTTCTTCAATAAAAGGCATTGTCCTGGCCTATCTCCAGCCCAAGGGCAAGAGAAAGTGTTCTGACTAAGTAGGGATTTGTTCAGCTCTTCTTCTTCTTCTTCTTAAATCTACAGCAGACCAATGAGCTATATACACACATGGTAGAGTCAAGGTTAGTCACAGTAGGATCTTCAGGTGGTGAAGATCTAAAATCAAAACAAAACAATACAAAACACATACCAAAAAAAAAAAGAGAAGGAAAGAGAAGAAAAAGAGGAGCCAAGACAAAAAAAATCTACTCATGGAAAAAAAGAATATGCTTTTCTAGCTGTGGTTAAACCACAAGACCATGCTAAAAAGGACATTACATCAAAAAGTATTCGAATTAGGCATTGCCAAAGGTAATGATGCATTGGAATTAATTGAAGAGCATTCATCATGGGAAGCTTTTTAGGACAAAGATTAAAGAATCACACAGAGCTGATACTGTTTGGAAGAGAAGGGCAGAGTGGATATCTCAACTTCTCTTTGGTCATAGATGGCAGAGATAAAGGGATTATCCTTTGGATGCTGCCTCAAGACCTAGTTAGAAATCTGTCATTTATCAAGTACCCTTGCAATGGATAGAAGTTTCAGAGAAGCAGAAACATCATAAACATTCCTTACAAATTCTTATGTGTATTCTTAAAGTATTCTATGCTTGGTCTCTATAGAAACAGATCATATTACTGCACACTTACATGTTTATGATGTGTCAGGTGAAAAGAGATAATGCTTGAAAACACATTTTACATGTGCACAAATACCATCTCAAACAGAAAAACCACTCACTTGGTGATGTATTTACGTCTCCTAAAATTAGATGAGAGATGGGCGCAGAAACCCCGGGAATGCTCTCAGTTTCAGAGGTGACCATTCCTCACTACATCTAAAATATTTCCATTAAAAAAAAAATGAAGAAAGGTGTGGTTATGATGAGCACATGACCAAGAAACACAGTTATGAGAAGAGGCAACAGCTAAGGCAGTACTTTTTATATATGGCACCAACTCTCTAGTAAATGCTGGGCATATGTTCCTTCTGGCATGCCCAGTACAGGGTCCTTTTTGCAAGCAAAAGGTAGCAGAGAGAGAGGCACTGCCTTAGGCAAACATATGAACCTTCCCAACCATACTGTGCAATCAGTACCTCTATAAACTTCATGTTACCTCCTATTATTCACAACTCTCTTGTCCATTCATTCTTCTGACATTCACAGAATTAAAAAATGCAGGTTAATAGGAACATAAAGACATAAGATATAAAGAAACCTATTCATGGTTGGGTGAGCATCTTTAGATTTAAAGGTAAAAGACTAACTTTAACTCCTGAGTCCTAAATTTGGGATGCATGCATGATATTCAGCTGGCCAAATGTAAAATTAAGTCAGCAGCTGGATTCTTATGAGGACACTTATGGAAACTGAGGAGAGTAGAGAAGTGAATGCAAAAAGTGAATTTTGACACAGCTAGAACAAACCAATGAGGTAATGTTTTGTCATTTGTATTTAGCCGTGGTATTGCTGACATTGTTCTATTTCCATCACTTAAGACAGTAAGTTAATTTTTTTTAGCTTTACTTGTTATTTTTAAAATTTTATTATAAATAATAATCTTTTCCTGGTTTTTTCTTTCTTTTGTTTTCTTGTTTGTACTATTATGTCCTATTGTGCCATTTGTTTGTATTATTAAAAAAATCACGTGGGATATGTTGTTAAGGGTTAACAGTGTAAGACCACTTACCTCAAATGACAACCACAGATAAAACTAGGATGGTAACTGAAAAGCTTGGCTTAGTGTTTGGACTCTTCATCAAACAAAACAAAACAAAATTAGAGTCTTTACTCCCTTTTTATGCTATAAAAGTTATGAATTTCTGTTTTCAGACAAAAGGAAGCTATGTTTTAAATTAAGGCAGACACTTTCCAAGAAAAAAATTCTGTTTAATCAAAAATGCATCTTTCTGTCAAAGAAATGTGGAGTAGAAAATTCTCAGCCAGCTCACTTCTGTTTCCTATACATTCTCATGGGATTAAGCTTCTTATTTCAAATAGAAGAAAGAGATCTAAAATCCCCAAATCATGCATTTCGACTTCCTATCATATGTCAGTCAATTTTTCCTTCAGTTTTCTTTCTCTGCAGTCAGCTTGTATGTTTCTACTTAGGCATTCAAGACTAAGAAATAGTTAGAAATTCATCATCAATCTTTATTCCAGGACAAAATAATTTTGAATGATCTGTAATTAATCACAGAGATCTCTGTTTTTATCAGCACTACAGGGTCTCCCAAAAAATAACCCCTCAATATGATACCTTCTGTTTTCAGTGTTTATTTTTTCAATAAAAAGCCCAAACTTCCCCCAAAATAAAATGCAATATCTTTCCAACAAGGGGAAAATATTTTCATATTCTTTCTCACAGTAATCTTTTATATAACTTTTTCTTAAACTCAATAGAAACGATGAAAAGACAATCATATTGATTACATATTCTTCAAACAACTGTCACCACAGAACATCATAGTATTTGACTATAGCTTTTGAATTACTGTCTTTTGTTTTTGTGTGTAGCTCTGCTGAGGTTTAATAACTGATGGGAATAGTGGTCATGTACAAAGAGATCTTTTTTCTTCCAATTCACTTTATATTTCTTCTGATCCTCTTCCTGTCTTTACTCTGCTTTTAATATGTGCAATTTCATTTTGTCAAATAGGAATGTTTATACTTAAAGAAATTGCCTATTTCTTTTCTCATAGCTGTAGGTACTGATTTTTGTCTCATAGACCAGAATACTGTGGATTAAAAATTCTTTTCTATTGTGGTTGCAGCACAGCAATATTCTGTATTGTATTAATTCAGAAGTTCAGTACTTAATGAGCTTTCTTTATACCACAACACCACAAAAAGTTTGTTCACTAAATGGATGCAACTGAGGATTTAACTCTTTGCTACCACTGATAAAGATGTAGCCTGTAACAGCATGCACTCACAATCCCTCTTTAAAGATATCATCTATTTTAGAAAACAATTTTGTCTAACCAGGTGTCTCCTTTACCGGCCATTATTTTGCAGCCCAAAGCCTCTGACTGAATCAGTAACAGCAACTGCTGAATGTGAGACCTCTCAATTTAATTCCGGGAATCTGTATCACCCAAGGAAAGACCTAGCACTACAGTCAACATAACCCCAGGATCATGAAGCCCTGTGGTAAGTTCTCTAGCGGCTGACAGATGTACAACGGAAAAAACACCCCAAAGTAGTTACTTGACATAAGATCATAAGTACAGGAGTAACCTTACAGCTTTTCAATTTTAAAACAAATATTTCTATGAAGCTGCATTTCCTTTGGAGTCGTGCTGTGCTGGGTTGCTAGCATCTAAGAAGCATCAAGTTCACGTCATAACCTTCCTCTCCTTGGGGATGTCCTCCCTCCTCTAGCTGACTGTTTTCACAAAATGAGTCTGAAATTACTGAGTGTCAGCTGAGCTCTGCCAACTGAAGCCTGGTCAGCTGAGACTGACCAACAGGTTCAGAAGTTAGTATGGTGAGCTCACTGAAAATTCATCAGGGACAGGTGCAAAATGCTACATTTAGTAAAGAATAATCAGCTGTCCAAAGGCAAGCAGAAGAAAGGCTAACCAGGTGGCAAAAGAAGATCTATAGATTATAATTGATCACATTTATAAATAGTGCTTTGTTATTAAGAAAACCAAACAACACGTTAGATTGAATAAAAAAGAATACTTCCTGTAAGACAGTCTGAAATACTTTCTCCACCTGAAGATGATTCTGGAATGTTTGAAGAAAATGCAAGGAGGAAAACAAAGGATCAGTCTTTACAACACAAACTCCAAGGAAAGACTCAGCAGGCGATGATATCTGAATAAAGGAGGCCCTGAGGGTGGATATGATGTCTGATGTCAAAAGGGTAAATAGAAAAGAGGAGCAGAAACATTTTTTTATGTCAGATTTTAGTTGGGTAGGACAGAAAGCTGTCCTACCTTTCAGAAGGCTGAAATTGCATCACGGAAGGCTCAGAAAAGGTAGTATGAAATATTTTTAATACTACAAAAATGGAGCACTGCAATAGACTGGTTGGAAAAATTGCCTTCAGAGAAAGTCTTTAAGACAGAGCTAGGCTCAGGTGCATGGGAATTGTTCAAGAGCTGATCGTGCCTTGGAAAAAAAGAATTGTCTACTTGAGCTCTGGGACTCTCTTGCCACCCACATTTTCTATTGGCTTGTTAATCTGTTGCCGATGCACAGACTTGCAAACAGTACAGCTGTTGAGCCTCATCTTGTTAGGGAACTGAAATAGAAATAAAAGCTGAAGATTTGAAGAGTGTGTCATCTTTCCTCTATATTGCTCAGATCTGCTTCTTTACAGTCTGATCTTAGGCAAATTATTAAAATCAGATTGTTGGGGAGTTTGGTATTTGAACTACAGATGGTTTTTATCCAGAAACATGAATGAAACAATAAATACAGCTGGCAAAAAATACAAAGAATGATTCTGAATATCTTTGTGCTTTAATCTAAGGAATTCCTTTTCACAGTTATTAAGGGAATTGTTATTTGCTGCTAAAGGTTAAAAATTCTCAGACGTTGTTCCCAGAGTATATACTAGTTTGACTACAAAGCGTTTATAATCTGAATTGGGGTTTTTGGGGAGGGTGAAATTGCTTTGTCTGTTAGTGTTCAATTATTATTCATTGTCTTGCTAGACATCCAGTTAGGAAACAGGAATCATACGACGTAGTTCATATGACTTTGCCACATACCATGAACAATAGCTAGTGAACAGCAAACAGCTGAGGCATTGTTTGCATGAATCCTCTAGACTAAAATGTGTGCATATGTTTGAAAATAATTAAGGCAACTATAAACATGGGAATAAATCACAGAATCAGAGCATATGACAAATAGGAAGGGACACACAAGGATTGCAGAGTCCAACTCCTGGCCCTGCACAGGACCATCCCCAAGAGTCACACCATGTGCCTGAGAGTATCATCCAAATGCTTCTTGAACTCTGTCAGGCTTGGTGCTGTGACCACTTCCCTGGAGAGCCTGTAGTTCACAAACACAGAAACTATATGCTTTTAAAGCTAATTTAAGTCCAACTAATCAGTGAACCAGTCCTCCTCATGACCAAATTAGTAAAAAAATAGTTTGCTGAAGCAACATGTGAAACCTTAAGTCTGCGTTTTGCATGTTCTATCAGCTCAGTAGAACAAGAGGGAGCACAGGCAGCACTAAGGGTATATAGAGGGAAGGAAGATAATGTCTTCACCTATCATGTTTTGAGTGTGACTGCTGCTTTGGTTTTCATCCTCCAATTATCAGAAGTGATCACACAGAAACTAAGAGCTGATAGAACATCTTTAAGCCAGGTGCTGCCACTTATCTGCTCTGGTATCTACTTTTTGCTCCCACACTAATGAAAAATGATTTCAAAAGAAATGAAGATCCTGTTTCAATAAGACTGGGGAAAAGATGTAACCTAAAAAGCTGTCTACAGACTCAGGAATAAGTGAAATGTTTTGACAGGGAAAAATATGTGTTGGCAACATTGCTCGACTCAGATTTCAAAAGTAAAATTGAAACCATGCTTCTACAGGCTGCAGACGCTGACAACTGGAAGCCTGTTCTGCAATATATAGCAGTTAAGAATATGCCAGCCAGCTCCTCCTCTCCCCACTTTCTCGCATGTACAGGACAAATACATTTCTAGGAAAAGAACAGTCTGACTTGGTAATTTTTTGAAAACAAACAAACAGAATCCAAATCTTACTCTCATCTGACTGCAAAAGGTTCAGAGAATACACAGAACATCTGTATCTATATATAAAACTGCAAGGAAGGTGATATTCTTCAGACTTCTCTGGCCCTTTCAGGCTAAATCTGGGCTGAGCCCATGTCTGCGTGGTGTCAGCCTACATGAGGTGCAAAACTGGACCCATGAAAGACTCCCATCTCAAGAATCTAGACTTCAATATCAAGAAGAATGGTCTCAAGTAAGATTGGGAAGATAGGCTTTATAAATTCATTTGATCAGTTTGAGCAACAACTATGAAAAGTGAAGTTACCAAATCCTTATGACTAGGGAAGTACCAACACTTAAGGCAAATCATTCTCTCTCAGTCTCCTTCTGTTGTGTTCATGTGAGGACATCTTGAGACAAAGCAAAGACTCCCTTCCTTGAAACCTATTGCAAACAAAACCATTAAGTAAATCTAGAATATTGATTTTTCTCTTTCCTTTTGGACAGAAATTAGTTGTTTCACTGTCTTTCCCTTGATTTTTTTTTTCATTTTCCTCCTGCAACATTATACAAGCTCGTATGAGGCAAACTCCTTAAGGAATTTGTTCTACAACCTTCCTTTAAGGTTTCCCAACTCTATATATTAACTTTCTGCTGACATCTGAAGCTTTGTTTCTCAGGGCACTTAGCAGAGGAGAAAGCATATGTCTGAATCTTTTTTCAAAGAATACATTCTGCAGATTCTGTTCCTGAAGAAGTGTATTTATAAGAGATGCTTCAGCACTTCTTGATTTGGTTTGCAACACAGATGCTGGTATATTAGTGCTCCAGTGCACAGGGAGTTCATATGTATATATAGTTCTTTCCTAAGTATGAACTTGACATGGCAGGTGAAATGGTGTGGTTCCATATGCTGGTCTGCTTAGAGAGAGATTCTCTCAGGAACCCTTGGGTGATGCTCCTCTCTATCTCACATGCAGACAGGGCATAGCAGAGCACCCTTCTATCTGCTCCAGTTATGTCCAAACTAAATTTGTCCTAGAGGAGCAGGCATGCAGTGGTTCTGATTTTGCCTCCAGCAAAGTGGACAAAAAGGGCTTTCTGGAAGGCAGCAATAATCCACAGCACCTTCCTCTTCATGTGAGCAGTTACATCAAGAAAAACCTTCAGTGAGACCTCAAAGACAAAGTGGTGTCATACAGCAGCACTCTGAAATGCTGAGGGTGGATGCGGTGATGGAGATTCAAGAGACCTCCCAAACCAACTGCTTAAGAACATGTGAATCTGCAGCCTAGAGGGTAACTGTGGAGGTACATTCCCCACACTCTGTCTTTTGAGTTAATTTCTCTCCTGGCTTTGTGGAGTTGAGATAGGTACAGACTATCTCACCTTTGTCCTTATGCTCTGAGTTCAAATTAGGTTAATAAAGTGGATTTTAAGTGAATTATAAGCCTTATATTCATTAACCACTAAAAAAAATGAAAATTAAAAGTGTGAGGGAACTGGCAGAAGAGAAGAATGCAAAAGTAAGAAGAAAATGAGAAAATGCAGAGCAAACAGAAAGCAGGGAAGAGGCAAGAAGGAATGAGAATTTTCTTCCTATTTTAAAGGTCATTTCCTCCCTCTGGCTGATTTCTCTAACAATAGTAATATATACTACCAGCACCAACATTTCAGGGGTTATTTTTTAACCTATTGAAAGGATGGGAACATTTTTGGCTGAAAATATTAGAACATTTCAGTAAAAAAAACCCTACTGAAGATCATCTGTCATCACACTCATTGCAACAGTGTCTTTCACTTTCTCACACTTAAAATTCAAGTCTTCTGTGGCTGAATAGGTCCCTGGATAATAAGTAGGGATGTGTGAGGGATGGTTAAAAAACCTAAAAGTAAGGATAGAGGGGGGAAAAAGTACAAAGAAAGGCAAGGAAGAGGGATGGAAAGGACTGAAATAGAGAAAGTGAATAGAGATAAAGGAGAGTAAGAGATAAATGGTAAAGAACTTGGCTTTCACTTGCACTGACTACTTTGTGCAAATCTGACATTGAAGAGTTGCTCTTATTCTTTTTTACCTCTATTCCAATAAATCTAAATTGCAGATAGACCTTTCTGATTCAGACCTATAAGGAAAGAGAAGGAAGAAAAAACAGTTTTAGAAAAAGGAAGCAGGAGAAAAAGATAACTAGGGTTAAAATAAGGAAAAAAATCTGGAAAATTTTCATGAACTTCAGGCTTTTCCTTTTCAGTTGTTACCTACAGTTTTTAATAGTTTTCCAAATTTTGAAGTGTTTCAATTACCATTTTGGAAATTTTCCCCCAAACTGAGCTAGTGAAAAATTTTGTTACTTTTGCTAGCTTTCAGTCATTTCTACCTTAAATATAAAATAAAAAATGTAATTGGAGGAAGTAAATTTAAAGATTTAAAGAAATATCAAGTTTTAGAAAATAGAAGATGAAGGAGAATAGTAAGGAGGAAATGAGATTTTTGCATTGGAAAGACCCTAAGTAATAGTAATATTAACAATACTGATGACAACCAATCACTGAATGCAACATTGTAATAAGAGGATGGCAAAAACAAATGCTTACATTTCACTAGAGGAAAAATCATGTGAGCACTCTTTATAGAAAATATGAGAAATAGGGCAGAAATAAAATTTAGAAATGATGTTACAGTGAAAGCTTTAAAAATAGCTGCATATTTTTTCAGTTCTCTGGCAAAAAAGGAAGGCAATATTTTGGATCCAAATAAACATTTTGTTTGAACCCAAACGGAATGTTTTATTTCACTTTGATGTCCTTTGTTTACTCGCAAAATAGGTCTCAATGTAAATTTAGATAAATTTTTAAGCAGAATAACATTTTTTTAAAGTTTTTAAAATGTCAAAATAAACTACTTAGAATGTTTTGCAACTCTTTTCCAGGGATATTTTTTCCTCATGTCAAACCAGTTCCATAAATTTGACAATATTTACAAATAGTTACAGACGCTCTTGTTTTGCATTTCTTGTCTTGTAAAACAGACGACCTTTTCTGACAGGCACTGTATACAAAGTTAGAGATTGCTTTTAGATTTCATTTTGTAGCCTTCTTATTTCCTTTATTTCTCATCATCTTTACTCTTCATTCTACTGGAAGATTTTGGAAACCCAAAAGATTTCCAGGTTTGGGTTTTGGTTCAAGAGACCTCCCAAACCAACTGCAGTGCTTTCTTCTCTGAGCAGACCAACATAGGCTGGGTGTAGTGGCATGTCCTGGTCTTGAAGGAGATCAGCACTAACTGCTCTGAGGATCTCCACATGGTCTTCTGCCCTGACTCGATGTTAGCTAGATCTGAAATGCCTCTGACAGAGGTTTCTTTGATCCGGCTAAGGGAAGCACTAATCTTTGTTTCTCAGATTGGCCTTCAGAAATGCCCAGGTCACATCTGCTCCATGCAGAGCCAAAGATAGCTTGCAGCTGCCTGTAGAGGATCAGGTGAACGTTCTTTCTTAACCTCTCCTCTGCTTAATGAGGTTGAGGGAACAGGTACCACTAGTAAATCAGATTTTATTCCACTTCTTAAATAGTGAAAAAAAAATAATTTTGAACCAACATAAGCAACAGATGTGGTGATTATGAGTGCCTTGTGATCCAGAGAGATATTTGGTCTTACTAGAAACCTGTTCTTCTCTGGGAGCTGGCTTGGCTCCACTGCTTACATCCTTGTCCAACTGATAGAACTAATAAACTGTATTGAGATAATTCACTCTGCTCTTTGTCATTAGATCTCAAAGCTGTTAATGCTGTCAGTATCCTCATTCTAAGTTCACAGAAACAGAGCCTCCGAGAGGGAAAGCACCTTGCCGATACTATTTTGGCAGAACTGGAAACTGAGCTAGTGAACCCCATTATGGTGCCCCAAGCACCAGTTAGCCTTCTTAGCTCTGTCACAATCTATCGTGGTACTATTATTGCCACACTCAGTTATGGTCTTATAAAGAATATTTTGATACCTAATGAGTGGTTTAAATGTGTCCATCAGTTTTCAGGTTTCAGGGTAATGCCTGCTTAAAAATGAAGAACATATCTCAGGTTTTTAATCAGGACAGGCTCAGGTTTGATTTCCTACCAGCTTTACGCCGACTTGCATTGACTTTTGCAAAGTTACTCATGATTTGCTATGGAAAGAATGGGAACAGGATCAAATGTACTGGGTGAATGGTTTTTAAATTGCTTGTTTTTCCCTTCCTTGTTTTGCAGTTCCTATTTTGTTAACCTCGTGTTTTAAAGTAACTGTATGTTATATTTTCTGAAATCCACTATGAGATATATTCTACTCTGAACGTATACACATAGCTTTTCCTAATAGTAGTGGAAGTCATGAACGTATACTGAATAATACAATGCAGTGTGCATAAATCCTATGGGGAATCCAAGTCCTAGATAGAAAAAAAAGAAATCACAGTATTTCAAAATGCCAGTTGTAACATTGCAGTGAGTTCCAGGCACATGTTTGCCAATAATGAATGGAAGGGTGCAGATACAATATTGGAACTGTCTCCTGCAGAGTAGTATCATATATAATCATACATACTGTCAGCTTGCTTGATTATGTTCAGGATTGCAAGCAGCACACACAGAAACAAAGGAGAATTTCTTATGTACCTCAAATTTAATTTTTATGAGAAATATATGGAGGCATTAATCAGTGATTACAGCACAGGAACAAAAGTTCCTGTATCTTTTCATATTTGCATAATAAACACACCTTTGTGAATTCCTTTTAGAAAGATAATCACACATTCAGAAAATTTCACTTCCTTAAGAAAAAACATTTACAGTGTTAAATCATTATAGCAATTTAATTAATTGCCACAGTGTTTCATTTAATGTACATAAGCAGCCCACGTTACTAATTATCTTAATTTTGTAAAATCCATGATCACAATTCAATCATTAATCAGCATATCAGAACTTCACTCCATTAGTTGCTGTTTGTAACAGGGCATCTCAATTGATTATGCTGTAGATTTTTTATGGGTCTTGTTTTATAAATTGAACCTAGTCAAGTAAACATAACATTTGGTAATAGTCTTCATAGCAACTGTCAAAATGACTTATTGTTTTTCCAGTCCTACATTCCTTCAGAATTAATATTACCTTTGTGCTCTTTATAACACTTATTATTAAAGCTATAAAATTCTCTATGTTTAATGAGTGGATGTTTCATTATATGTATGGTTTGCTTGACAGATTGAAAATTTTTCTAATCTGTTTCTCTTTTCCTCTTGATTGAAGGATTGTAAATATGCAATTAGCAGCTGGAGTAGAAGTAAAAGCAGAAAATGTCAACTGTCAAGCAGCTCCATTGAAAGACACATGATGCTTCAAGCTAAGACAGAAAGACAAAAGCACCTACCAACAAGGATGAAGGTTGCAAAATCTTTGTTTAAACATTCCATTAATCTCTTCCATGAAATAAATATAGTTAATACATCCAGGAATGAGGAATCCACTATGAAAAATGCAGTTTACTTTTGTAATAAAGCTCTGTGTGGTAATGCTATACTCTATTGCCAGTAGAAATTCTGGATTTCACTTCTGTTATAATTCATAACATATATCCCTTTATGTAACATATGACTGGCCATATCACAGTAATGAGATTGATTTCCCAAGAATATACATGGGAAAAGTGTGCAATACGTCACTGTTGTCTAGAGTACCTTTCTCTCCTAGACTAAAACATATAGTTCTGCTTCCAAGCAGTTGATTGCTTGTGTGTCCTCTGTATGAAAACCTGGGTTTGCCTTGGCTCGTCTTATGCAATGGCTGACTATGCTTTCGTTCAGCACCGTGGAAGAGGAATGCTGAAAGGAGGCAAGAGGGACATATAGAGATATTTGTTTCCATTGACAAATAAAGAATAACTGTTTGCAGCAACATGCTATATTTAAAGCCCTAGAAAAGCTCTAAATAATTAAAGAGACTGAATTCTCTAGATATTCCTGGTTATCCATACCAGTAGGAGATGTTCAGTGTGAGGCACAATGAACAGAATGAGGTTGTTTTTAACTTAGGTAATAAAAGAGTTTGCCAAGCCAAGCTATGCAGAGGTATGAACTCTTGCCTGGACAACTGCCCTGTTAGACTGTCCTATTAGACCAGAATTAACCTTTCTGTTTCCTTCTCAGAGGCAGTTAACAGAGAGGTCCTTAGGGTTTAATGCTGTGAAACATGATTGTTCAATGTGTGGCTAAATAACACAGGGTTGTGGGAATAATCTACCTATCAACAATTCCAAAAGCTTTTGATGGCTTTCTGGCCAATAGACTAGTGATTCTGTCCCTTTCCTTATCTTCTTCATTTATTTTCATATAACTTTTAAAAAGGTAATTAAGTGCCTCTATTATCTCACAGAGCAGATTTCCACATTCTATAGGTCATACATATTCAAATTTATTCCAAATTTTCACAGTACATAACATTTTAGTTTTGTCTGTCATATGTTAGCTAACATGCATTAGGTATATAATCTAAAAATGTCATGTATATCCTGTCATCTGATAAGATGACACTTAGAGAAATATCTCAAAAAGCATCTGTAGAATGGTAGACAGCTCTGGTATTGATCAAAACAGAAACAGGTCCACTGATGATGTCCCCATTATGTTAAAGAATAAAATTTATTCCTGCAAATCGCGCTTATGATTCTTTGGTGATTCAGCTGTTTCACATAGGTAGGACAGATGAAACTGCTGAGAAGTCTTGTGTGTCACAGTCTCCCATGGGATGGGGCTCCAGGCTCACCGAGGCACATCTGCATGAACCATAAGCATGCTGCTGCAGGTCTGTGCACCAGCTCTGCTCTACTCCCAGGGTGCTTCACTGGCTTGATCACAGCTTCTGACAGAGTTCTATGGTAATAGATGTGTTGGCTTATAGTTTGCTGCTTTTGGAGCATGTGATAGT
The DNA here is from genome assembly GCF_001715985.3 of Manacus vitellinus. Lineage (NCBI taxonomy): Eukaryota > Metazoa > Chordata > Aves > Passeriformes > Pipridae > Manacus > Manacus vitellinus. Next base: position 36,731,664 of record NW_021939396.1, read on the forward strand.
TGACACAACAGAGAATGGACTTCACAAAAGGATTAAAAACAAAAAAGCAAAACCCAGAGCAGTTAAAAGTTTCTTGACCTATGTAAAATTTTAAATACCTGTCAGAAAATGTCTTACTTTTCTCAATACTTATATCCCTCATATTACTCAAAGTCTTGAGTATCAGGAATCTGGTTTGATGTACTAGTTATCGCTAATTAAAACACAGATGAATGGTTAATAATATGACACACTGTTAAGAGATAAAGTATGACAGAAAAAACCATAAGAACCAAGCAGGAACAGGTTGTCAGGAGCTGGCAAGGGCTGGCCAGGAGTAGGAGCCAGGCAACAACATCTGAGTGCAATGACAAGTCTATTTGAGGCAGTGTCCTCACTGACCCCATCCCACCACCCGCAATGGGGCAGGGCCAGGGATGGCAGCCAGGGTCCCCTCAATAGAAACTGGACAGTAATCCTGTATTCCTTCACCTGGTGGCCATTGAACCAGAAAGGATAGAGACCGCTGGCTCTACACCTTGCATGAGCTAACCAGAAATTAACTTAGTTTATGTTAAACAGAAGAATTAAGTAAGGCAGGTCTATAAAGGTGGTTTCAGCAGAGAAAACTTTTGCAAATTAGTTAACGAAGACTGCTGGACTGAGGACTCTGGGAATGTGCATTTAGAGAGCTTGACATTTCTTTAGGACAAGGTGCTGACTTGTTAGGGTTTCTATCCAAGCAGTGGGGAAATAGGAGGAATCACCAAGCTGATTTGGTGCATGATCACCTGGCAAGTTAATTAGTAATAAGGAGAAATCATACAAGAAAATAGAAACACCTGAAGTAAGAGTCAAACCAGAGGTCAAACTGTATAGGCCTTTAGTGAGAAATTGTACAAGTTAGACTGATTTACTTTCCAAACAAACAGCAAAAAGTTCTGTATATGTACAGAAAGAAAAACTTCAAGGATCACTACTTTGCAAAACTGGGCTAGAGATTAAACAAGATCTAACTATACCCAAAACCTAGCTCAATAACTCCAACTGGTCCTCTGTAAGAATTTGCTATAAGAATTTACTTACTGTTAGTAAATATCTCCTGAGCTGTCACAATTTCGAATCTGAAACTGACACTAATTTATGTGCTTCAAAGTGTAAATCTATTGTTACTGATTAAAGATTAGGGAGAAATCCAGTGTTGAGAGGTATGTTACTCCTCATTTGTGGTTCCTTTTTGCTGTTTGTTGAGAAGTGTCAAACGCTGACCCTTCTCAAACCAAAACCAGGTATACTTTAAATTAGTGTAGCAAATCCCACAAATCACTTAATTACTTTGTTTAGCATTAGTTAAACAGATCCCTTAAGCATGCAAGTAAAGCTTTATCCTATCTGAGTAGCAATAGCAAGTTTGGAATATCTATAGACAGAGAGTGGGCTATTTGTGTGCAGAATTATCCGCTTTGTGGTCCAGGACATTTATTTTTAAAGAAAGATTTCTATTCATGAATAGAAGACTGGACTGGAAAGGTACTCCACTTTTCACAGTTCATATTGTCTGTTTCACTAAAGAAAAGAGTCTGCTGAGGAATCCAAGTTCCACGTAACTCTCTGAAGATGGTGTTCTCATCAGTCAGTGTTTTGCATGTGACATATGACTTAGAGGAGCTATTTTGGGACTATTTCTAGGATCTGGTTTTAAAACATTGAGTGAAAAAATAAGGAAGTGGGCCAAAAAGAATGAGAAATAGTCTGAAATTATACTAGAGAGGATAATATTTTGTCTTTCAATGTGGTTCTTCTTCTCAGGATCCTAGGGAGGGGGTATTGCCAACTGAGCATCTGAGTGATGTCAAGGTCCCAGCTCTGCTTCTTGGCCACTGTACCAGGGATCAGCAGGCTGGGCAGTGGATCCCTCCCTTCTCCAGAGCACCATCTCCTCCAATCCTGATTCCTCTGTGCCACTCAGACATTTGCACCACACCTCTTCTTCTGCCAGGATACAGAAATGCAGGGAAGAACAGGTAAGGAAAGGGTTAAAGAAGAAAAGACATCTTTTCCATGTCACAAAGAATTTGTTCAAGAATTTAAAGATTTCAAGGTCAATTTCAAAATTATGGAGTCGTTCTCCAGAATAAGAGATATTTGATTTGACAAAAAACACCCCCCCCTTTTTTTTCCCCTAAAGAAATTCCCTTATTTTCAATCTACTGAATTTTTGGCGTGTACCGCTTCATCAGTACAGTGTAAAGATAGGAGGTAATCCTTGTCTCCACCTCAGATAAAACGTCTGTACAAACTTCCTTCTAGACAGCTTTCTGCTCCATCTTTTTTTTTTGTATCCATTCCTTTCCTCTTTCCCACCCCATCCCCCAAAAGATGGGGCCAGTTTTGCTAACCTAATCAATCACATTTGAATGAATAATTTTAAAGACATTTAGTTCAAAACTCTGTTAGATAATCTTGCTTAAACTAGAGGAAACAAATATACAAGACTGAAAGGACCTAATTGAAACTAGAAAAGGAAAACATTGTCATTATAGAATTTCAAAATACCTGACTACCAAAGATATGAACGTGAAACAGAATGCCCTTTGTTTGACTTTCCATTGAGTGCTACTGCCAACATTTCCAGAACCCCCATTATTATTCATAAACAGAATTCTCCATAACACCATACAACTGTCATGTAAGCAATACAGATTGTATTGTTCCACAAGAAATTTTTTTTCCTAAAAAAGCTTGGCTCAACCTTTCTTTCTCTCTGGCACTGATGCCCATTTTACTACAAATATATGCAGAGAAAAAAGGAAGCCAATACCTGTAACCACTCATACACTGAGCTTTCACAGCTGCAACACCCACATGCCAACCTCCAGAAAAGGTCTTTCCCAGGAGCGGCTTTGAGTTTGGGGCTGATTGGTTCCCCACTGCCTCCTTTGTTGTCAGTCCAGTGCTCATGAAACATCACCATCAAATGCAATCTCTACTAATATATTGATAGCCTTAGTACTAGACTATCCAAATTCATCAAGTTGCATACTTTGCAAGAAGGAGAGAGGAAAGTCATTATTTAACTACTTAAAAATTTCTTAAATTAATTCCTGCCCACCTTTCTCAAAAGAAATCAAAAGCTTTAGGAAATGGATGGCAATCAGTGACAAGACCGAAACCCATATGACTGAAGTGTTAGCAGACCAAGCCAGATGAAGTTGTATTATATTTAATGCAGATGTGTCTTTCACTTTAAAAGAAACAGCTGCTTTTAGTTTAAATTTCATTTACGATGGAGTCAGAGATTATCAAATGCCATTCCCCATTCACTTCCAGCCGCCATAGGAAGCAGTATTAGATAAAACTCATGCAAGGAGGTATTCTTTGCTAATGCTGGCTACATATGAGGGAATTTAAGGAAAAGTGAGAATGATAGGCAAAGAATCAGGACACAGTGAGAACAGGCTCTATTTGAAGCTAAACTTTCAGAGAATGATAGTCAAAGACTGCACAACCTTAGGGAGCATAAGATCAAAGGTCTATCTAGCCTGTCTCTAGCAGAGGGCCAGATACTATCAAATGACTGTGAAAATCGGAGGTTTTGGGGAGGGATCGTTCCCCTTCCTAGTTTGAAAGACTTATGATTTATGGTCTCCTTGAGACAAAGAATGATCCAGGCCATCATGTTTAATCCTGTCATTAACTGATGGTAGAAATACTATAGGATTTGCTATATGAGTTGTTCTATGATAAGGTACTCAGATCTACAATTTTAAGCTTACTTTAAATCATGAGTTTTTTTCCCTGTGACCTGAAATTCTAGGCTTTTCGACAAAGAACTGTTAAAAATAAGGCAATAAGAACACTAACTACAGGTCATTACCCTATATATTACCCTACAAAATATCTGATTTCTATTCTGTCATGTCATTGTCTTCTTTTTCACTGAGTGTTGTTTATTTAGCTAACAAATGTTTAGCACCAAATACGTTTTATTTTCAATCGTATCCCTAACCCACTTCCGTGAATATAAATAAAATAATGACAAAAAACCTCCAAGGAGTCCAAATTTCACTCCAATTTTTTGTTCAAAGATAAAAAAGAGATCAGTTAAAAAGCATGACTGATCTCTCTGATATACCAAAGCCGAGACACCTGCATCCAGGCTTTTAACTTAAAATCATTTAATCTGCTTTCTTTTTTCATAGAATCATAGAATTGTAGAATCATAGACTGGTTTGAGTTGGAAGGGATCTTAAAGATAATCTAGTTCCAACACTCCTGCCGTGGGCAGGAACACCTTTTACTAGATCAGGTTGTTCAGAGCCCCATCCAACCTGGCCTTGAACACTTCCAGGGATGCAGGCATCCACAGCCTCTCTGGGCAACCTGTTCCAGTGCTTCACCACCCATTTTTCCATGCTTCAGGATGCAGTTTCATTGAGGTTTCTATTTCCACATTGGAAAATAACATAATTGAATTCCTGTGGAAGTAATACTTGATATTTATAGAGCATGTTTTATCAAGGCATTCTTGAAAATGTGTCACAAACTTTTTTGATTGATGATATATGCTAAATAAATGAAACTTTGCTCATCTGAGTAAATAAAGAAGAAATGCAATTTTTTTTAAATAGTGGGTGTTGTGTGTGAAAATACATATATTGTGAGTGAAAATACATATGTGGAAACAAAACTCTTTGGTTTTGCCCTCAGTAGACTGCAGACATAGTAGTAAACTGAGTGAAACTGAATACATTTATTTACTGCTTCTTACTAATGAACATTGAACAAAAATGAACACAAAATTCGTCCAAATTTAATCATAAACACCTTGCTTTATAGCAAAAGTCCATGAATCTAGGAAAAAATATTTTGATCTGTGCTGTACTTCTGTTCCCCTTATGGGTTAAAACTGGTGATAAAAGAAACAGTAATACTGAGAGTATGGATAAATATTATCAGTTAACTGTTAGCAAGAGTGATGGAAGTAAAATTGTCTTTAAAGACTAGTAGCTTTAAGCTTAAAGATTTCAGAGGAACCTAATAGTCTTTGGTCCATGCCACTAATCGATGTTAAATTGGAAGCTGTGCAGTGGAAGCTGTGTGGTCATTTACTGTTTTGCACTGGCAAAATATTTTATTTTTTGCTGGTAGAAGCTTGTTCTACTGTTAAAATGATGGTGCTTCTGAATGCAAATCTTTGAGTAGAGAAGTTAACTTTTATATTTGTCTCGAAATCTGTGTTTTCTCAGTGAAATTATTACATTTTACCTTGGAACAAACCTAGAAAATATGTGCCAAAAACATTAGAAAATGTATATAAACATTTGCAGACTAAAAAGAAATTATTGCCATAGTAACTGGGCCCCAAATTTGCAGACCTACTTATACTGATATAACCCAGAGACACTCTGTTGTTTGCCAGGTGAAGCTTGACATTGGTGAAATGTGAGATCAGAATTTAGCCCGGGGACCTTGAATTAATTTTTAATCCTAAATCAACCTTTAAAATCTCGTGTAGGGGAGGATATGTATAGCTCAACAGAAGTTACATTTTACATTTCATGCAAACTTTCTTCAAAAAAATCAGAAGGAGTAATGTATCTATTGAATAAGTTATTTTAAATTTTGGTACATCTTAAGACTGACTAATATGCAGGGGAGAGGTTTTGGCACTTTGGTGAAAGCTTATTCATTATATAAGATGAACATCATTCAAGTGCAGAATACTCTATTCATTTATTGTACTCCCAAACCCAGGAAGTAGTTGCTGATAATGATTTCAGATGAGGCTTTATCAACCTCCTTTTATAACCATTCTCCATTCATAAACAACGGCCACAGAATGAACAACAGTGAAAACTGAAAGAAAAGAAAATGTTGCTGAATCCTCAAATTCTCTAATAGTTGAAAAGGTAAAAAAACTAAAAATGTGGTTCTGCCTTGACAGCACTAGAATAATTTCTTTTGAAAAGAGCAAAATCCTTCAGAAATAATAAAAACAAACCCACAAACAAAGCACAGGTACTTTGTGACCTGATTATGAAACAGCCCTGTACTTACCTGCACTCCAGCTTTCACAAAGATAAGAATTTCAGCCTTCATAGACTGACAGAGACTGATGGTCCAAAAAGGAGCCTGAACGAGTTGTACAGAGAATCTGGAATGCAGTGAGTTTAACATTAACAAAATGAAATCCTTTTCATGGAATATTGAATTGAATTGGCCCTTTGAACTTATTGTTGCATGTTTTTTAGCAAATCTTGCTAACACCCACATAAGGCTGAATGTGTAACAACCGTACTCAGTTACCAAAGCTAAGATTAGAAAAGATAGTTATCCAAACCCTCAATCATTCATTGAGGATTAATTAAGAAACTCTCCTTGCTACATAATTATTTCCCAGCAATTTAGCTCAGGGCTTCATGTGTTTAGCTAGGAGTCAGCTGAAGGATCCGATACGGTCACTTCTGGAAATAGGAAATAGGAAATTGGATAGATGGGCTAGCGATGCATTTTGGTCCCTGTATTCCTGGGTCCCTGTTTCATATCCAAGCAGCATTCACAGTGCAGTCAATACAGGCTCTTCACTTGGGTGCCATTAATGACCTTCTGGATCCTCTGTAGACTCAAATCAGATGTCTAGATTTGGGCATTGTACTACATTTTTATGTCAAACTTTCTGCATTTCATGCTGAAAAATGGGAAATGAGTATCCTTTTTTTTTTTTCCTGAAGCATTAGATTTCTGAAATTAAAATAAATAAGGCAAAGCTGACTAGTTTTCTGACTTGCTTTCTGGTCAGAAAATTTTGTATCAAGCAGAAAGTGAGACATGAAGTTTAAATTAGGCACAGAGACACCAGAGTTAGAAAAATCCAGTAACTACAGTCAGGATTCAACTTGATAAAATGTGTTTTCAAGTTTACAGCTGTGGAATTTCCACTTCAAAATAATGCGAAAGGAAGTGGATGCAAAGAAATTTGACTGAAGAAAGCTGCCAGAAGAGCTACAGTATGATGGTGTTTTTCCCAGAGTGCTTGTATCAGTGAAAATATAGAGCAGCAGTCCTGTAAATGTCAGCAAGGCCAGATACCATTAGAGATTTATACAGAGAGACAAAGCCGTTTTCCATTTAATTCAGAATTGAATTCAAAAGCAGCCAATTTAGATCTTTGATGTGAAGTGTTCTTTCAACGTCAAATCCCATTAGAAAATTAGGACCTGATTCTTATTTGTATGAGAATATAAATGAGAATGTAGGACATTTGCAAAGGAGAAACTATCTATGACAACACTAAGGTTTGAGATTCATATTTTTTTTACTGTTCTGGAGCAACCTGAACTGTACTTCAAGGAGATAAGAATCATACCCCGAAAAGTCTGAAACCCACAGGAGCATAGATATACACTATGGAGCCAAAGCAAACTGAGAGATAGAGTTATATTCATACCTTGACCTGTGCTAGAAACAAGTACGAGGTGGTGCAACCTCACCTTGAATCTTGCGACAGTTTTGGTCACCATAATATAAGATAGATATTAAGCTATTAAAGAGTGTCCAAAGGAGGGCAATGAAGATGGTGAAGGGCCTTGAGGGGAAGCTGTATGAGGAGCAGCTGAGGTCACTTGGTCTGTTCAGCTGGGACAAGAGGAGACTGAGGGGAGACTTCATTGTAGTCTACAACTTCCTCATGAGGGGAAGAGGAGAGTCAGGTACTGATCTTTTCTCTGTGGTGACCAGTGATAGAACCCAAGGGAATGGTCTGAAGCTGTGTCAGGGGAGGGTTAGGTTGGATATTAGAAAAAGGTTTTTCACTCAGAGAGTGGTTGGGTACTAGAACAGGCTCCCCAGAAAAGTGGTCACAGCACGAAGCCTGATAGAGTTCAAGAGGCATTTGGATGATGCTCTCAGGCACATGGTGTTACTCTTGGGGATGGTCTCATGCAGGGCCAGGAACTGGACTCAATGATCCTTGTAGGTCCCGTCCAGCTTGGTATATTCTGTCATTCTGTATAAACATGTATACATGTCTCACATTTTCTCTTAAGAAAAATCTCAGATGAGTATAATCTCCAATAGCAACCATAAGGGAGATCATTTTGTGAAGAACCTCAGCTTTATTTCTGCAAGATATATAGATATGAACTTGAATTGGAGATGGGGCCCAACCTATAGAGGAAAAAAAATAGTATCCTTTTTTAGTTCAGTGACAAAATGTGGAGAGCTGTGATTTGGCCTAACATTATGGTATTTGGGCTTGAAGAAACCTTTTGAAGTTAGTACACACAACAATATACTTTCTCTATAAGAAATACAATTTAGCAGATGAATAAAGTTTCTCATTGGTATGAAAAACAGGAATCCTCAGCTTGAACGGGTCATGTGCAAACTGGAACTGACTAAGGGACTGACCTTGGTTTGAAGGGGATTTTCTAATTTTACTAAGAAGAAGTTGGGGATAGGGGTGGGTGTGGGTGTGACGATTTGGACGGAAAAGAGCAGAGCAGAAACACTGCAGAAGAATGCAGAGCAAGTAACATGAAGCCTCGTAGACACTTGAAGCAGAAACCTGAGGAACAGCTAGAAGTGAAAGAGTTTCTGGACAGAAATGCTAAAAAGAGGTTCGGAAGAAGGAAGGAGTAAATTGGTTCCCCTTACTTCTTCCCTACCATCTTCAGAGAATTGAACCTGAATAAACAGATGCCACTATGCATAGAAATGTGAGTCCTAATCTGAAGAGGAGGCAAATTGCAAAACTCTTACCTTCCTCCCCAGCCCCAGTGGCTACCCTTGGGTCAAAAGGGATCCAATGATGAAAACAGATGAAGAGGAATCTAACGATATTAAAAAAAAAAAATCTGGTCTGCTGGAGCTGTATTAGTTGTTTTGGGTGGCATTCCTCCCTTTTTGAAATTTTCTGTATATTTTGGCAGTTAGATAGCATTTCAGCGGAAGTTTCATCTCCCACTCAAATTATGTTGTACATATGCACGAAGTACAGCAGTGGGGAAATGCAAAAAGTATATTTTCTCTGGTAGCTGGTACTGTGTGTATAATTATTTACAATGAGTAAGCAATTTCCTTCAGGTCAGACATGGAGAAATCTTTTTACATTTGTGAACATAAAAGACAGTGATCTTTGTTACTTGTATGGGTAATAGCTTCTTTTACCTAAAGTAAAGACTAAAACTAGCAATTCAGAATTAAACAGAATTAAATAAAGGAATTTGTTCTGTATTAATATTTTTCTAGAGATTTTAAAGATGAGAAGTGCAACCTTTTTTATGTGTTGTTTCTTTTGTCTCTGCTTATGCATTTGTTGAATACGAAGTTTCAGAAGTCATCTTTTTATAGGAAGTATAATTTAGTGATTAGGCTAAAACTAGCATATCAGGACGAGGAGATCCATGATGGGGTATATCTGCAGAAGTGGGCTTTGTGATCTGCTTTTTGTTTTGTAGCAGGCTAAACTGTAATCATGAATCTGAGACCTTCCAAATGCCTAGAAAACTGTTCTGAGGATTGAAATCATTGTCAGAGAAAGCTCTCTGTAACTAACAACCCAATTCATCCCTGTTGTAACTTGGTTTGAGACACTCAGTCACAGCTAATTGTTTTTATGAAGCAGATAATGTAGCCGAATGAGATTTAGGGGTATAGAGAACAGTTGGGGAAGTTGAATATGAGAAGCAATTTTTTTCTGGATGTTAGTTTCTACCACTCAAAAGTACTATTATTACAGTACACAGTCAAGTCAATACTGTCTAGTATTTTACTTCATTTCAACACAAAATTAAATTTATTAGCTAAAAGGAAGGCATTACAAAGCAAACTGATATTCTGTGTCTGATGCTGCCCCTAGCCTTTTGGCTTGTCATCCCCCCATCTATCTTTTTAGAGCTGTTTGTGTTCATAGTCATCAAAAGAACATGATGAAAGGTGATTGATGAACTGGTTTGCAGGGTTATAACAAAACTAGACTATTAGGAGTTATCATTTTCTATACTGCAAACAAATCCCTGTGTTTCTTAGTACTCAGAGGATCTAATTATGTCTTCACAAATTGTATGCAACCACAGCAGGTTGCAGGGGGAAATTCTGACCTCACTGAAAACTAGGGTAAACTCAAAGAATTTGATGGGGTCATGATTTCATGTGTGATGGCTATCCTAAGGCTCTCTGTAATGTACAAAGGTATTAGTGTAAGGCTGCCTAAATATGTAACTTCTTGTTATAAACAGATTCATACAAAAACAATCATGATATTGTAAAGATTATCTTGTGTGTTTGCTGTAGAAGGACACTCTTTGCTTATTCACTGATGAATTTAGGACGAACAAGACCTAAATTCAGACAATGCATGTGTGAAGTCAGCCAAAATAGAAAGAAGTTTATATATATCTGTTATCAGAGTGGTGGCAAATGCTTAATGCTTATAACTTTTTAAAGTGTGCCAAGGAAACTCCTCTATAGCAATGCAGTACTACGTAGCTTCTATTCCTCAACAATGTTCTGCTTTGAAGGATCTGTCCTTTAAATAAGGGCAGAACTCAAGAAGAAGTGAAATTGCAGGCAGAGGAAAAATAATTTACAATGGTATGAAGCAGTATTTCATTTTGCCATAGCAAGTACTGTACACTTCATGCTAACAGGAAGTATGTTAAGAGAAAAATGAACAATAAAAATGCTTCTAATACATTTATTATTGTAAACATAACATGCATTATATTCAAACACTCAGTATAACTTACTTAATGCCACAGGCCAATTAGATCATCTCCAATCACATGTGGAAAGAGCTCAAGCTAATCTAATTTGCCCAAGAATGCTCCATTTATTTCTGTGTTTCTAATGTTTTTATACCATTATAAAGTGATCACTAAACATGCCCTCCAGTATGGAGCCTATGTGCACTCAGAAATGTAAGTTCAGAGGACCATTCTTCTAGCAAAACAGTGTTAACTGACTGTTCTTCTAAATTATGTTGCTTAACGGTCAGTGAACATCTGATGCTAAGTAGAGAACACTTGGATCTACACCTGAAAATACTGCTGCTAATATTCAATTGCAAGTAAAGTCAATTGTTTAGATTATCAGAGGAAGGCAAAAACAGCAAACCACGACAAACCCACTACAGCCTCTAATTTTTTTCGTTCTGTGTGTTTTCCCCCACAGCAGTGCTGATCTTTACAGTGGGTTGAATGACTCAGGAATTTTAGTTCTCAGGATATTCTGGTTCTAAATAGTGTTTTGTGCATTCAAAGTCCTAACCGTACAACAAATAATCTGAGGCTATAGTATTGTAAAACAATATATGGGAAAAAAAAAAAAGACCAAAAAACCAAACCAGAAAATAGTGCATGAAGAAAAGTCTGCAGTGATATTTGGTGCTTTTGTTTATTTTGTTACAAGAAGGGTTAGCTCCACAGTAAAAAGAGCAATGGAGAAGACAGTGGCACCATTTTAATATACTGTCTTTAAATGAAGGGACATTTTATGGCTGAAAATTTTGTTATGTTTTATGAAAAATCTGGAGAGTGCTCACAATTTGACAGACACTTCTAATTCATAGACAAGGGGTACACATCACTGGGTAACAAGTTGAAGACTTGGGTCTTATGAAGGAAACACTTTGTTTCTTCGTGTTTCAGATGGGTTACATTATCTCATTATTTCTATCTAGTGGCATCAGAGTTTATCATATGGATCAAGTTAGCCCCAGTAGTCTGTTTTTCCCTTCTTGTCATCTTCACTAGAAGCATTTGATCAGTACACTCACGCAGTGTGAACCCCTAACTCAAAGTTGGGTTCTTTTTTCCTTTCCGTTGCATTTCTCTTAACTTTAATGCATGTAATACGTTGTGTTTCACTGCCACTGGGGAGCATCATAAACATCCAGGAGATTCCTATGAACGTTTCTCTAAATATTTTCTTGGTAAAACCAAGACTGGGACTGTATCCATCAAAACCCAGAAATATTCACTGCCATGTGAGACTCATTCAAGCAGTGTTCTGCAGCTGTAGTTGTAACTGCATTGAATGTCTTTAATAAAACTGTACTTTTCCCTGGAGTGATTGAAGTAAAACATAATATTTTAGTTATATACTCTATCTCATATGAAATATAATAATCTGAACTTACAGTATGTTAAAACCCTTCGTCACAGCACAAACTGAACAGTAGGCAAGGTCTAGTGTATGTTACAGGACATTAAAATGAGCATTCAACCAAAAGAAAATCATAAGCTGACTCTGCCATAAATCTTGTGAATTCCTGGTGGTTATTAAAATTCCACCAAAATTCACATGCTAACGAGGTGATTCCAGTCAATCCAACTTATCAACCTTGTGGACTGATTAAAGCAATCACACTATTATGAATTAACTGCTGGAAGTAGGATTTTGTAAAATGCAACACAAAGTGGAAGCTTTGGCTTGCTTAATACTGAAAAGTTAATAGGAAACTGTAAATTTTAAGAAAAATATTAGGCCAGTTCATAAAAATCTCTGTATGTAAGGACTGATCCATTTTTCTCTACATTTTTCAGCATTCATCTGCTCAAGTAGCCAAATCATTTATACTGTAACCATTTTCAAATGCCATTCATATATACTCTTAAAAGCTAGGATATATACTCTTGTCCATCCCGCTCCCACTTCTGCTCTAGACTTCAACCTCCTCCTTAATAAAGCAGGGAGATGTCCATTTACAGACAGCAGGAAATAACTCCATTAATCATAGAAAAGGATTCTATATGTAGAAAAAAAAGCATGTACCACACTTTTTCCACATAAAGACATGATATTCATATGGAAAGGGCCTGAATTAATTTTTATGAATAGGGCCCTTGGTGACTAATTCTTTTCTGAGGAGGGTAACAGGCAAATGTTATCCAGATGCATTCCTCTGGAATTATTCCCAGTTTCTGGAAGTGAAAACTACTGTACCTGTAGTACAATACAGGGTAGTCAGTGAAACTTGATATCAGCATAAATAGTGCAACTGTGTTCCCTTCACTTCTCGCCATTGCTATAAAAATCTGATCCGTTGTAAACATCTACCAAATCACCTCCCAGTAATTCAGTAATACCTGTGCCTGTTCATACACAGATCTGTGTATGGGAGGTAAAAGAAACTCTGTGAGGTTGCAATCCACCTCAACAACTGAGTCTAACAAAGGTCTTCCAGCTTTGAAAATTTTCTGACTCCAACCAACAAAGGGAAATAGTTATTCCATTTAGAATGATTTTTAGGATGGAAACACTATACCCATCCTGCTTACACAATGTTAGCACAGTGATTTAGAGTCCACTGTTACAAACAGTCATAATGATACTAAAGAAAATACTCCTGCAACACCCTTTTTGGAGTTTATTCATGGTGTACTACTACCTTTCACACATAAAGGTCAACGTACTCAAAAGAAACAGTAACCGCTGTTGTGGTGAAGGTATGGACACGGGGCAAGAGGATGTGAAGGGACTTGCACAAGCCATTCAACAAACATCTCCAGTGGAAGCCTCAAGGATTTTCAAAGTTAAGCATTAGAAAATCCTTAACAAAGAGTTCTAAGTACAGACCAGCCTTTCAGTTTGTCTCCAGTGTGGTTATAAGTGGCTTCTTGTAAGTGTTGGAACAGTTTGAAAATACCCCTTCAGAACTGCGAACAAACGGTGTTGTTGTAACACACTGTCCAGCTATTTGCCAAACTAAATAAGAAAAATCTCACTTTTCAGATATAAAAAAAAGCCCATTTTTCACCCTGCAAGGTTTATTTGTTCATATGTGTTTTTATATTTCTTTGACACTACAAAGCAAGAGGAGACACTGTGTATATATTCTATATCCTGTCACTACCTCTACTTTTTTAACAGCTTGTAATTGCTTCCAGTAATTTATGAGACGTTAGATTGTAATTTCTGCATATGAGTAGGTATTTGGGTTAAGAAATTCTTTTAGACACTTGTTAGAAGTTTTTAAAATATATCAGTTTCTCTCCTAGTTGTAGCCATTGAAAATTCTTGTCTACCTGTATAACTGGTAGAGCGATACAGGGATTTCCAGGGGTTATTTCACTGAACTTAAGACAGGTATCTAAGATAAATCTTCTTTTTGAGATATGGTCCTTTCTCTGCTGCCCATAGAAAGAATTTAGACAACTGTCTTAAAATGGAGGCTTATATGTTAGGCTGCTGTAGTTAAGAGAAACTCATAATTAGGATCCATGTTGCCCTCTCTCAAACTTCTTTGTGAGTCATGCAAAAGAGAAGACATGTTTAACTGACACACAGTCAGAAAATAAGGCGTTGATACACATTTTAAAACTCCTAGTTACAAGTCAATAGTTCCAGAAGAAGTTCTGACATGACTTTTTCATTAGGAAATATGTGAGAAGTGCCATACTTGTGGTAGCGTGATTGGACACAGAGTTTATTGTCACTTGCCTGAGAAAAGCTATGTCACCCTGACTCCTGCTTACACCAGCACATAACCATCAGACCTTTGTAGCAGATAGCCATTCTCTGAGCATTGAATATTCCAAAACGTACCAGTAAACCTCATCTGATATGAGGTTTTGATTCTAATTTGCAAAGATACTCTCTCTACCCTTTCCACAGACAGGTATCTACTCTGACTATGTAATTTAGAAAAATACGTAAATATTTGTTATTGGAAAAACAAATCACAACAAATTACCACTTCTCCTTCTCTTCCAGGTACTCCTTGACTAGAAATTACTTTCAGATGTTCATAATTTTGATGTTCTTCTCTAATACAAAAACAGGTGTTTCTTGAACAAAGGGCGGTCCAAGATAGTAGTCAGAGCTCCAGTGATATAATCTGAAAGGATGATTAAAACCTTCAGATTATAGTAGCTTCTCTGGAAGCTAATTTATCTAATGAATTTCAGCACAAAGCAACTTATTATACAGGTTCCAAAAGCTTCTTTTTTAACAAGGCAAAGAGTTGATCTTCTGTTAGTACTCAAACTGAAAATGTTTCACAGCCTTGTAAGAAACAAGTCTTGTATTCAGGCACTATTAAATGGACACTTTTTTAGTGCACTATGAAAAGTGGGGATTGATCTGCATGTCGTATTTTGTTTCACCATAACAAATAGATATTTGGTAGCGAGAGAATGTATAAAACATTATGGTGAAAATATTATATGGTGAAAATATATGTGAAATATATGTGAAAATACTGTATGTACAAAGATGGCTAATCCTCTAAAATAATATATGGTGAAATATATGTGAAAATACTGTGTGTACAAAGATGGTTAATCCTCTAAAACACTTAAACACTGGTGTGTTTTTACTCATGAAATTACTGTTTGTCATGTACTTAAGTGTTTGCAAAAGCTAGATCTTTAGACAGTAAATGTTGGATTTTTAGTACTTAACAAATGTGAGAAATCACACCTGTGTAAGTTTCTTCAAATTTGTAGCCCAGTTCCCACAAATATTGTTTCCTACTACTGGAACAGAGCTCTAAGGTAGGACATTTTTCCAAGTGTTCTTATTTGCTGGAATACTGAACAAAGTCCCAATGCTAAATGCCACACTAGACATCATGAAAGAATGTCACAGCTTTTGTAATATCAACAGAAATAAAAACATAATACCTTATGCTGACTGGAGGAAAATCTTTCTTCTGATGTTTTCTTCAGTTCTCTTTGGCTTTTTCCTTGTTCATTTGTTTTATTTATTCTGTTTCTAAGAATCAGAAACCAATAGACTGGTTTCCTTGACAAGATAATATCCCAGCAGCCATAGTCATCTGGGCTGGAGAAAATCAACTGTCATATATGCTGTGAAATGAAGCAAGAGTTTAAAAAGGCCTTATAAATAGATCCACTCCTCACTAACATCGAAATGGATTCTTCCCCTTCTCTGACTTAATATAACCTGAATTTGACCTGCAGGGTATATTGCAAGGCTCATCATTTTTCACTCTATTGAAAATGGGTGTATACAATAGCTATTGTAAAAGCAGAGCATTGATCAAGCAGGGAGGGAGGATCAGTATGTGAAGAGATGCTTCTTAAATTGCTCTATCAGGTGGTATTTTCAGATTACATCAATGGCTTTTAGGCCATATGGAGAACTTCTTTTTTCACATTTACAGGAATCTAAATAAATAAATAACTCTGTTGCATGAGCTATGAGCTGTGAGCATTAATTTTTCACACTGCCTGTTACTAGCCTCAACTGCTCCAGTTGAGATTTCTGGGGTCAGGCAGTCATCCTGACAAGGTGGGTAAAATGCTCAGTTTGCCAAGGAATATAAATAGTACTAATTTAATGGCATACCATTCTTGCTTACAACTAAATCTATTTCTCTTTTTTTCTTTCTGGGCTGTCAGAGACCATATCCATCTACAACAGCAAGTTTCTTTTTGGTATGTGATGTAGAGCTCTTATGACTGTTATTTTCAGGGCTGTGCCTGTTGAGCAGGTCAGGCAAAGCTGTCACTGACCACCCTAGTACCACTGGCAGTGGCATCCCAGTAGCATCCTAGTGATTCTGACTTGTAACATCACCCCTGTTATTTTATTATTGCAAAACAATCACAATAAACTGCTAATTAATTAGGGGTTGACACTGATTCCAGAGTCAGCGTGAATCAGGGTGCCATGCACAAAGTTTAGTAACACCTGGACCATAAGTCACTATGGCATATCCCACGAGCAAATCCAGCAGCTCTTTCCCCTCAAAAATCAAGATGCTCCATCAGCTACATTGAACTGAAATATGAATGCTCAGGTGCTGCGTGTGCCAGTAACAGCACTAATCACTCTCATTTCAGAGTTGGTATTAAAGACTCTATTCATGCCACAAGGAGAGTTATGCAGCTGTTCAGTACTTTCTTTTAGAACATGCATGTGGGAGGTAAGTTGCATAATGAGACATAGCCCTATATTATGTCCTCATCTGTATGTAGGAGGATTTGAGCAAGCAGCAGCATATCTCAGTTTAAAAAAGGCCTTGAAGAAACACCTCTTTTGGTTTGTAGAACAGATCACGTGATCATTTCAAGATGTTTCTGCAGCACCTCAAGAACAGCAAAACCCTTGATTTTCTTTCTAATGAAATGGAAGAAAGTTGCTTCCTGGAGATCTGTGCCACCAAAGCAGAGGTCTTACTGACCACACACACTGATACTGCTTAACAATAGCCACTTGTCATATGGACTTGTGCTGATAATTTAGCAATGATGTTGTTGAGATCATGATTTTGGGTGATAATTTCTGTAACTTTCTTCTCATTAGTTTCTCCGAGACCACCATGCTGTCCCAGGAAATCCTTTCCCTATGGACTGAACATCTTTCTCCATGTTTCCTCACACAAAATATTCTGCTACATGCCCATCAAATTGGCCGTGGGCACAGAGATACACTGTTCTTCAGGGTACTGTGATGAAAAATATGATTCATATCTACAAAATACAGCTCCCAGGGCCAGGGCAGAGTCATGGGGGTAGCACCACATATCTTTGTGCAACTTCAGAACCCATGTCTGGGACTAAGGCATCTGGTAAGTATATAGAAAACACTCAGTGGATATATGGTTCTATTATCGGTTTTTATAACCTATTGTATCAATTTCTGAATTAGTAAAAATAACCTCAGTATTTATGCATTTTTCATGCCAATACTTTTATGTATAGTTGTCATAGACTGACCAGAAAATTTTAATTACTGCTATTTAATTTCTAACCAATATACATATGCCATTAGTATAACTTTATTTAGATAGCATTGGTTTCACAGAGATTCATAAAATGATCTGCATTGAAGAGCACAACCTCTCAGCTGTCACATTATCAATACATTGAGTTCTTTATGAATAATTTTCTATTTATCTCTTCTAGAAGTAATCAGAAAGGAGTCACTTTAAATAAACTTCTATTCACAGATGATTGATCGATTATAGAAAATGTAATTTCCTATCCTTTCCAAAGATCTAATTTTGTATATAACTAAGCATTTAACTATATTGGAAACAAGTTGATTTTACTTTTCTCATGTCAGAAAGGTTAAATCAATGACTTACAGTTGACTGTTGAATCCTCTCTTACTTCAAGTATAGTTCCCTTTGCAAGGACTGAGCAGAACAGAAACCATCTGAATATATGGTAATTTCAGCTAAAAATATTTGAATGGAGAATGTGACCAAGTATGTGCAAGCATGTGTCTCTAACTACAAGGATTCATCATGCCATTTCTAGACCAAAGCACTGAAATGTTGCATAACAATAAAATACGTTTATACTGGACATGACGTGCTTTCAACTACCCTGGTACAACTCAGGGAAAACAGTGAGGCAGCACCTAAACAAATAAACAGAAGATGGCCCGTTACTGCTTGCTCCTCAGGAAGAAAGCATATGGATATTCAGCAGTTTCAGTGTGTAAAATAAGGGGAAGGCACACTGAGATGAATGGGCTGACCAGAGGTGAGGCTCCAGGGGAGAAGCCAGCAGCTCCTCCTTCTCCCTGTTCCCTGAACCATCCTCAAAGTAGGACATGCTGGCCCTAGGAAGTCAGAATGGACACCGTGCAGATGGTGGGCTGGACAGCCACTGCAGCCACAGGGACAGCGTGTCTTATCTAGACTCATCTGGCCTTGTTTTGGTTTTCCTGCTGGGCAGCACAGAGCTTGCACTGCATCCCTTTCACTGACTCATATACAGTGTTCCCTTCTGGCTTGTTGAATACTTCCTGGGTTGCTGAACACTCAAACAATTTAAAAATACTATTTAGCAATATTATGATCATATCTTTATCATTGTCAAGTGTGCTGAGGCATAATTTCATCTCAATGTCTAAAAAGTTTATGACTGCAGGTTTCTAACCACAGAAATTTTCCTGCCAAAACTGAGTAGATTGTAGCTCAGGCCTTTAGAGAAGGGGAGGGATAAGCCATGCCATGTGATAAAATAGCCTTTCTTTGTCAAATATAGTTGGTTTCAGTTATGACTCAATATGAAAAGACAGGTTCCTAAAGAAAGTTTCCACATTTCAGTGCCATTCATAAATATTTTAACTTGCTTTTACTTAATGCACGAATGAAAAAACCATAAAGAGGATTTGACCTTAAACCCTTAATTGACAAAGACTAGTTTAAATCCTCTGCAATAGCCGACTAATGCAGTACCATTATGAATCATAAGGAATCTTAGCATGATGCATTCCCATTGTCACTGAACTAGTTAAAGCCAGTGAAGCATGACTAAATTGTTGTGACATTTTCCCAGCCCTACTATTACCTGTCAGATGGGAAAAAATCAAGGCGTCAGGACAAGCTTCCATATTGATGTGCTTGCTGTTGATATTAATTGATGTAAATGGATAAGCTTGTCCATCAACAGTAACAAGCACATCTGCTCATTGTAAAAAGAAATCTTCTTAACCTTCTGTTCTTTTCAGACTCCTTTGATATGAAAAAATAGTCACTTCTATACTCAGCAAATATGATGTTTATTGTGCTTGTTTTTATATTTTTTTCTAATTTGCTGACAAAATGAAATATGAACTCTTCTGTTATTTCATGTTTTTACTCACAATGGATTGAGTTATATAAAGTAGGACATGGACAAATTACAAAAGCCAGAACAAACAGGGTACCTAATAGTCTTACATAACTGCAAACAGTCCATATCTGCTTTAATCCATCATCTTCCTTACTGCTCTTCAGGAAAAAAAAAAATAAATATTTTTCTTTCTTTCTTTTTCTTTATTCATTTTAAGTACAAAGAAGTTTTCCATGGACTAAAATAGCAGGACTTTGCCTGAGAAATACTATGGAGATCTATAACAAAGACTCCTTCGAGTTCTTTCCTGGATGAATTTACTAATTCCTGATGAATGCTACATGTTGTGAAACAAACAGACTTCCCCTAAAGATCTTATTGGCAGTGTGGTGCCCATGACAGCAAAGCCTGCTCGTAGAAGGCACACATTTATTTCAAACGTCATCCTCTGTCCTATGATTTTTTTTCTTCTGCCTAGTTAAAAATAAAAAAGTAATAACAATTAAAAGTACAACATAAATAATCATGCTGAATTCTGTGTATTTTCATTCAGCTATGATTTCAGTCTGGTTAGAAATGTGATGTCTCCTAGCAGAAATAAAGTATGCACTGAGCATCATGTTTGTTGTTTTGAAATCATATTAATGAAGGCAACCACTGCTGCAGACTATATTTAGCATTTCTGTTGATAGAAAGAGAGAATTCAGAAATATCTTCATGTTGGTGATATTTACTGGAAAATAAAACCAAACATTGAGAGAAAGATAAACGGAAATGTAATCAAGTTAAACAGAAATATTTTCAATACAGTACATAAGAAAATTGATACATCTTGAAGAGAAGCAAACTGTAATGTTTTTGAAAACCTCAATATTGTCATCATCTAATACAAACCTTTAACTTATTTTTTTATGTTTTATCTAACAGCTGTACTATGAAGTTGTCTAAGTCTAGAGAGACTAGACTGTTTGCTAAAGAGGGT
Organism: Manacus vitellinus; assembly: GCF_001715985.3. Classification (NCBI taxonomy): domain Eukaryota; kingdom Metazoa; phylum Chordata; class Aves; order Passeriformes; family Pipridae; genus Manacus; species Manacus vitellinus. The sequence goes on from NW_021939396.1 coordinate 36,752,166, forward strand.
GAGTTGTGAGGTAGACCAAACTCCTCTCTCTCTGCAATTGTAATGTCAAATTAAGGGGCTTTACTCGAGGAAAATGTGGAAAAACAGAAGAAATAACAACCCTTTATTAAGAAATATATGAATGTTGGTA
>NW_021939396.1:36752305-36795308 GCF_001715985.3 Manacus vitellinus
GAAGTTCAACTAATCTGAAAGTAATGCTGAGATCTGAAGCAGGCATGAATACTGATGAAGGCTAAAAGGATGCCAAATTAAACCTCAACTCATATCTTCTTAGTTGTAAAGTATGTTGGCATATATCTTTTTGCAGAAAGGTCTTACAGTCCTTCTAAGGCTGTGGCTACAAATCCAGACTGTATGCACCTCCTAGGAGTATTTTAAACAAAGAGTACCAGTTAGGCTATTGTTAAATTATCCTGGGTTTGTTTTGCAGCTCTCACACTATTCCCTAGCAAATGAAATCTTCCTCTGAAGTCTGGAAGTTCCAGTTAGTCACTATTTATAACATTGACACTCAAGGGAAAGTGTAGAGATTTCAGTACTATCCAGATTACAGCCTGGGAAGCTATTGTCTCCCCAGCACAGCTGATGCAAGCAAGTTAATGGAAGGCTCTTTTCAGTTGTTTAAGAGTCATTTGAAATAGCCAAGAAAATGTCAGCTAACACAAACACATCACGATGCCTGATGTGATACTTCTCTTCTTTTGAATCATTCTTCCATTTCAGAACAGAAAAACAAAACAACATGTTGAAATTTCATTTCAGCTTGATATGTCTTTTGATCATTCATTTCACCTGGGTCCTATGGGTGCATTTATTTGTGAGCCAAAAATTTTCTGCCAATGTAAACAAGTGAAAGAGCATTGAGGAGCTTCACTGAGCTGTAGGCATTTACCAGAGCAGAGACCATGTCCCAAAGCCTTTATAAAGTAGAAAGTTTTTTTTTTTAAACAATTATGCTTGAAAAAAAAAATAGCTTTATATCAGACCCAAAGAAGCATAACATTCACTGCAGAGGTATAATTCACTTTGAATCTAAATAAATAATGTCATATCGCCTCTATTTTCTCTTCCTAATGGTTTTAAAGACTGAAAAGTTTTTCTTATAATTTAAAACTATATTAATCAGTAACTCTTCACAATATTTGACCTAAAACAATTTTGGAAATATTTCAAATAAATATAATTGATCAGAAAAAATGGAAAAAAAGGAATGAAGTGGATCAAAAAAGTAAATGCTTTTTGTAACCAAGATGATATAACATTTTATAATCTCTGTATTTATGTTCTGTACAGAGACAAAAACGGTATTTTGTTACGACTCATCCGTAGGATATTAAACTACCACTTAACTACCACTTGGCCAAAATTCACAAATTAGCAGCAATTGCATTAAATCCCCCCACAGATACTAAATAACAGCTATGATATAATCATAAATTATTCCTCTTAGCATTTGATTTTATCCAAATATAAATCAGATAAATTAAGAAATATAGGAGGAAATAACAGGTTTAATCTGATTAATGATTTTTAATAATCACTGATCTCAATTGTATTTTAACTCAAAACCTAAAATTGAATGCTGCCTCATCTCCCTAGCAGTCCAAATGACTCTTTGAAAACAGAAATAATGTTATGACAGTATTTAATTTCTATTATGGAAGCTATATCTTGCAATACAGTACAGAGAGCACTGCAACAATCATTGCAGTAGTTATTCAGATGTTCTTCAGCATCCAATAGGTCATGCTATGATTTATCACAGCTTTCTTAATAAATACCAGGACAATGATCTAAACCTTTTATCATTTTGATTATGAAATAACTCAATTGAACTTCAAATAATTATTCAGTTCTAAATTATTGTAACTCAGAGCAGAAATTACCCCTCTCTTTGGGTGTGGTTGTGTGTGTGAAAGTGTATATCAATACAGCTACTACTTTTCAGTGAAGTTATATCTACTCTAAGCACAATTGTATGGTTCAAGTCTTTGAGATTATAATCACTGTATATGTTAAATGTCAAACAAATTTAAAGCCAAAAACTGGGGAAGAAACACTTGCTTATTTAGACCAGAGACATGAGGTAAAAAAAACTCTATGAAGGGAGTTGTAACTTTCTTTAAACTAAAATGCATATTTGAGATGATGAAACAATTCACAAATTCATGTATAATTTATAATTTTTCAGCAAAAACATTTTAAAAAGTCAAAACACTTCACTCTGACATTTTCAAGTGAAATGTTTTGATTTTTTTCATTTCAAAACAACTTTTCATTTAGAAAAATTTACTAGCATTTTCAATGTTCCCCTGAATATTTAATATTTTGGTCAATCTGAAAATAAAGTCTCAGATCTCTTCTTTTTGAGAATATTAAAAATGTTCAAATTATTTTTTCAATTGGCTATTCTTTATCTGCTTGATCAAAAAATTCAGTTAGTCACACAGTTCTTCTCTAACAGTCCTGTAAGACTACTTTGATAGGCTCGATATCCATTTTAGCTTCACTAAATAAACATGAGAGACGTGCCTAAGCTTCCAGCACTGGTGTTACTGCTCTGTAAATGTTAATAGAACTTTGGCCAAGAATATGTGTCCTGTCTGAGGAGGAATGATATATCAGCAATAGCAGTAGATGGAAGCCCCTGCAGATCTCATGCTTCCAACATTCCCTCCTTTCGCCACAAGTCTAACAGGAGGTAAAAAGCATTTGCATGGATATGGTCTATAAGGATATGCTGAGTATGATTATCTCACTAAGGGACTGTGGGATGACACTACTATCATAATATGACTAGTACCCATTAGTTTGTATTCAACAGGTCACCACCTTCTCTCTCTGCTATCATGCACATTGCTTGGCACAAAATTCCCAGATAAAGTGAAAGAGTCAATTGAAACATGAAGTTTAAAAATAGAGAAGCTGGATTTTGTCTCACTCATTTCTAAATAACAAATATCTTGATATTTATCTTGTTTATTTGGTTCCACAACCCCCAAAAGAGGTCAGTTTTGTATTCTAAGAATGATATGGAAGTGAAGCTGAATTTGCTCAGGGAGCAAGTATGCCAGCACTTTCAGGAGGATTCAGATGGACTTTGGATTTAATGGTGAATTTAATATCTCATGGGTGGATAGGCAGTGGCACTGAAAGTGTGGAAGTTGGCACTGAAAAATTGAATTCTTTGGTATTATTTTTACATGTTTAAAGAAATTGGTAAAGCAAATCCCACAAATTTCACCTGCCTGTAATTGCAGGTCACTGATTTAGGTAAATCTGTTGTCATTCTCCAAGGCATTGAAAGAGTCAACACCAAAGAAACCAAGAGCCTTGGTTTTGTTACAGTTGAGCCTGAAGCACCCTGTGTGTATGAATTAGATGATTCTCTACTCTGAGAGCCCTGTGGAGAAGAGCATTCCTCCTGGACTTGCACCTGGGGTCAAAAGCATCAAAAGTTAAGAGACAGCTTTGTGAATTAGCAATATCCCAGTTCCCAAACACTCTCTAGATTCTCACCCACTTGTTTTTTTTGGTAGAATAGCTATAAAATATAAAAAGCAGAAGGCAGACACTTTTGCAGAGGGGAGGGCTGCAAGAGACAATGGGTTAAATCTTGGCCAAGTGAATCAAATGTACAGGGAATCATCCACCTGCACAGGCTAGAAATAAGATCATTTCAAAGCTTATAAGTGAACTTGATGCTGTCCTTTAATGTGCAACTAAACAATTCATAAAGTTCATGGTTGGAGTTGACCCCTGTTACTGTGCTCCTTCTTGGCAGTGTTTCTAGGAAAAAGCTATTGCACAGCTGCAGGAAACTCAGTACAGGAGAAGAGAGGTTTATTTGAAACAAACCAAGGATTATCATGATCAGATCCCTACAGACATGCTGACTGTGAACCAAACAATATATTAGATATCAAACTGTACTGACCTGAGATATTTTAGACTGGGAGATCTCCAAAATTCTATATTAGACTTCTATAATTAGATTCTTCACATGATTACTTTTTTAGTTGGTTATATAAAAGTTTTTTAAATCACATGAAATTACACTCACAGCAATTGAAACAATGTGTTCGTCTGTAATTTATCCTGCTGTTTTGAAACCAGGCTTATTTTATGTCAGAGAATACATTTCTGTAATACATGTGTTACAGCAGTTAGGAGTTACCAGATTGAATGATTAATCTGCCTTTTTGTGTTTTCTATGCAGATCCCACTTGCTTATCAATTATACTTTATTTGATAACTGGGGGCCTTTCAGTTGTTATGGAAAACATACAAGACACACTTTCATGATGCACAGAATACTCCAAGCTACAACAGACAGTAGAGTTTCTGAAGTACCAGTAGATACATAAACACACCAAAAACCACAAAATCAGTCATGAGAATACTCTTACACTCATTGATGTAGTCATGCTACACAAATGAATGAACATGAGTAATTTCAGTGCAATTCCTGATCTTAATGGTTCGGATGATGCAGATATTTGCCTTATGCACTCAGCCAGTATAGTATCTGCCAATACAAGAACTGAAATCAGATTTAAAAACAAAGAATTTGCATACATACATGAGGAAAAAACTTTGCTTCTTACCTGGAATGGGCTATTTGAAAGGGACAAACAGTGTCAACAATCAGTGACCCTTTGTCAAGGTTTGCTTTTAAGATTGCCTATCTTTAGGCATTAAACTAATATAAGTCTTTAAAACAAGAAATTAAACTTTTCGGTCTCTCTCTAGAGCAGCTGGAAGAGATGGTTTTCTGTTAGGAGTAATTCATCTAAGAATCTTGGGACACTAGAGTCAGGATGTTAGTCAGTGTGGATATGCTCCTAAGGAACTGGACTGATAAGAGGGGTAATTAGATCTTTAAAAATATTTTCTTAAAGTGGTAAATGTCCTGTTCTCATCTGCACTTTGAAACATGTACACATATTCACATCCTTTCTTTTTAAGAGTTTTCTTACTTTATAAAGTAGAATAAATTATAAGAATCAAATAGTAAACAAGAACAAACATCACTGAGGTCAGCATTGGAACCAAGGAAAATAGTAAAATGCAAACTAGCAATTTCTGAATGTGAAGAGCACACAGTATCTGGAACTTTTCTTATCACTTCTGTATGAGGCAGGATGACCTGTTTTAAATTAACTTGTTTCCATAACTGTGGAAGTGCATTTCTGTTTTGTCATATAGGCAAAACCATCTCTTCAGGAGAGAAATAACTGAAGATGCCAGAGGCCATTAGCTACACATAAAGTTTCTTTTTGCAATATAATCATATATAGTAGTGCACTGTAGCCATGGTGCTTGATAATATTTTGGGATTCAGTTCAGAGTGGAATGATCTGTTAGAGAAAAAAAAATAAATCGAGAAGCTTTCCTAAGATACATTTCAACTTGTCTATTTATTTGATTAAGAACCATAATATTAATAAGGACAGGTAAAACTGAATTAGTTGTGCCAGCAGCTCTCTTTCCGACCTGCCCTGTAGTGACTGGTTGTCACTGAACAGATGAATGGCACATGCCTGCTAGAATTTATGTATCACACATCTGGGTCTTGACTGTGGATGCTACTGCAGCCTCAGTCATACCAGTTTCTCCTGGCACAGTCAGCATTATTTCAGAGCCAATTTGGGAGACAAAAATGTCTATAGTACAACTAAAAGGAACACTACTCTTTCTCTTCTTCCTGCTTGATGACCTGAATTTTTCTTCTCATTTTCTTCTTTCTCTTGCCTTTTTCCAACAGAAAGAGTGGTGTACAAGCAATACCAGTGATGATGCTGCTGCTGTGACAAAATGTGCTGCAAGACTGTGCATTTTCAGATTGACTTCAAATATTTGATCTGTTCTTTTCTGGATACAAGGCAACTTCAGCTTCTGCAGAAAGCTCCTCCACTCAATTTTAGGCACTACCTGAACTCAGCTGTCAGCTCCCTATATGGACAATAATAAAAATAACACGCCCAAGATATGATTTAGATTTTAGGTGGGCAAATAATTCTCTACATGAGCTTCTCTCATTTCATTGAATACTGAAGAAACCTGGGAGAAGTATTCTCTCAGTTTAGTAGCCTTGAGTAGACTAGATCAATTCAGGACTATGGGAAAAATATAAATGCTCATTTCAGTGCTAAGAAGCAAATTATCCACTATATAAGCTCCACTGAATGCATGACAACAATACAGGATAGCAAGGTACTTGAGCAACAGAATGTTACTGTCACATTTAGTTTAAGCATCATAATATTTGTATATATTTCTTTATTTTTATACAGTTAGAAGTATAATTCACCATCTTGTAGAGAAATAACAAGTCGCGGGCAACCAGTAAAGGTCTGTGCTCTAAACTACAAAGACACTGTATTAGTGGATGGTAAAGGTGATTGAATTTGAAATGTAAAGCAAATAGTGAGAATGTGGCTGTATACATCATCTGTTTTATGTCCTCTCACATCAAGTGTATCTTGGTGTTAGACATTTCAGCTACTAACTGATCTTTTTTGTTCTTCTAAAGATGGAGTTTCAGATTAGTATTATTCAGCTAAAGCTTTTTCTGATGTCAGGACTAAATAGAATTGCAACTCCAGTTGTCGATTTCCAGCAGCCAATAACAACCCTATTTACTTGGAATTTTTGCCAATTTTAATTAGGTATTTTATATACTAGTATGTACAAGCACTGCACTTAACTAGTGCCATGTCTGTATATGTGTTCTTTACCTTAAAGACTGGTGCAGTCCTATGCTTTTATAGTAGAAGATAGAAAAGAAAGCTATTTGTGTATTCCCCCACCCACTTTTCCAATATATCAAAATTTGCTTTTTTGGTTGCTTTTTACCAGACATACATCTACTTAGAAAGATAGCTAATTAAGTCTGAAAAAGCTTTTTGCAAATTTACCTGCAATGTTAATAAACTATTTTTACTTTATATGTGCATCTATATGAATATACATATGTACTCACACATATGGCTGAACATATGCTTAGGACAATTAAAAGACAATACCAAGCAAAACCAAAAACCAAGACACCTCTGTTTCTGTGTTTATTTTAACATGTACCTTTCATTTGAGAGGGAATATTTTAGTGGCATTTTACAGATAAGATAGACAAGTAACATTCCAGTGAGGCAGTCGTCATTGTCACAGCATTTTAATTACCCAAGTCGGTTCATTTCCGACATGATTAACTCTTGCAAAGCCATAAAGGTCATGGACTGTAAGTATAAATAAAAGCTTGAACACTTTGGCTTTAGAGAAAAAACTAACTCAGGTTAGTTTTTCTACTCTGTCCTTGCCTGTTCTTAAGTTTTTCACAGCTACAACCAGTAAGCTGTAAGTAGGTAACTTCTTCTATAAGTATGGCTTGACCCTGACCTCCACGAGACATATTGGAACACAAGTGGGTATTTCTAATCACACTATAGGAAAGCCCTCTCTGAAAGTGTCTGTCACAGCATGTCACTTTGTCATATTTATAGACACACAGGTATTTGAAGCACCCCAAGGTATCTGTAAGTAATTGGCATGATGATTCCAGTCCACTGCCAGCTATGAATTAAATATCTAAACAGTTTTGGTTAGCAAACTATTTATCCTAGTGGAAAATTATATCTTTAGTTTATTCAGTGAGCCAGAAATAGAAGAGAAGCTAGACACTGATGTTCCCACTGTAACCATGATTTCTGATGTAAAAGGAGAAGGCAAACAAGTTAAGATATATCTTATTGATGTACATCACAGATGGTTTAAGACCCCGCACCTAATCTGAGTCTGTCAAAAGAATCTCTGTGTTCAATAAGCAGTTTGTAGCAAGAGGGGCGTATTACTGAATAAAGAGGATAGTAAGAGGAGTCTGACACTTGAAAGGTCTTTGACAGCCGGTGGCCGACTGCTGATAGTGTTTAGAATACACTTATTATCAGCCCTGATGTATCTTATCAGTATGAACATGGTTGCTTGAAAATTAAACAGTGTGAAAAAAATGGTCTCACACAGTATTTTTAATACCTTTGCATTTAAATATGGATTTTCAAAAATTTAAAAAACCTCAACCATTCTTCTAGTATAATTTATTTTATTATTTTATACATAGAACAGGCACAATCAAACCATAGGCTCATTTAAGTGCATTGTTATAGTACTATTTAGGCTTATACTTAAAAGACCAGAATGAAGCATTTTTATTTCAAATGAGGAGTTTGGTAGATGGAAAGAAAAATACAAACATCTTTTTTTAACCTCCTTTTGTTTGTTCCTTTGTTAATATCTTGCTCTGCTAGGTTTACAAATCCTAAATAAATAGAAATTAGTGCTCCTTACTTTGCAGTCCATTTGCTTTAGATGTTTGCCTTGAGGGACATTTGTGTATTCTACTAATGGCTGCAGCAGAGTGCTGTCTCATTTTCATTCTGGCAAAAAAAGGCCGTTTCCATGGTTACAGTTTCATTTGCTAGAGAGAAACTGATGGCTGTTAGTGATCCCATCATAAGCAACTTCTGTCAGATTTCTTATCAAGTAGACATATTTTGACAAAGTGAAAGATAACACCATAATAAGAGAACTAAGTTGCTACTCTATGTAATGAACCATTTAGCATTAAATGAAATGTGAAACCACATTCTTAAGACTGAAGGTGGAGAGAAAAAAGTAATATTTATAATTTATGAAAATAAAAATATTCAGTGCTGGAATAATGATAGCCTACTTGCTTTCTGTTGTCAAGGTAAATCTAGTAGCACAACACTGATTTATATTTAGGGTCAGATACAAACCTTCACTGTCATTGGTTTCACAGAAAGGCTGCATGGAACTGTAATAACTTTCAGGTTTCCCTGTGGTAGTCCATCTGGCTAGGTAAGGCCCAAGACCGAGCTAAGGGCTAAATGCATGGCTGGTAGGTCACACCCCCTCCCCCCAGACCCAGCTCAGCATATAAGACTTTGCCTAGCTTTTTGCCCCACAAAATACATGCCATCTCTATTCAGAAGAAATACCGTGGACTTAGAAAACTGAAAGAAACTGACCCTGCCCTTTGTTGCTGTGAGCTGGGCAGGATGCCAGACCAAACACCAGATTTGTCCCAAAACATTCTGTTATGCAGAAGGTGTTTATTGGAGCCCTACATAACCTGACAACTGAAGTTAAATATGGTTATTGAAGGGAAAAGAAGACAGTATGCTATTTAATATTAGATGGTTGCTTTGTATTTCAACTCTTGAAGGTATCATACAGAGATGACATCACCACATCTTCAGGCTTTCTTGGATCACTATCACAAAAAAGTCTAAATAAATCCTCCAAAATCTAACCACAGAAGATTAATAGAATATAGGAAATAAATAAAACACATCACTGACATATTAGGATAAAAATAAAATACCATGAAAAATATATTCCAAGAGGTTGGAAGAGGACTGAAATAATAAAGAAAGAAACAATCAAGTAAAATTAAATACCTATGCCCTGTACATGAGGTGTATACCCTGAGGTTAAGTTAGAGATTTGTAGAGTATATTTGTATTAATGCATAGTAAGCTTTTTCTCCTTAGACTCCTCCATAAATCTCCATCTATATACAGATATTTGTTTAAAATTTAATGTCACTTGAAGCAGAATATCAGTTCATTATTGCCCTTCACTTCTGTAGTCATTCAGCTTTACAAGTGATGTGAAATGCTATCAGACTAAAATGATAGTGCCTGATTCTTATCTAAATTGAAATTTTTTTATATTTCTCCAACACATTTAGAAATAGGATGTAACTCTTTAATCAGTTTTAAGTAATTTGTTATTACCCAACTTTGGAAAGACACTTTAGAATAGATAAGAGGCCAGTTATTGTGTAGACCTACTTTACACTCAAAATGCACTCTGAGATCAGAGTTATATGTGAATTTGAATCACCTCCAAAAAGCCTACTCTGCCCCAATGTTTTTCTGAGATACAAAAGTGGTCGATGTCCTGAAGATTCCTATTTAATTGTTTGGTATTATAAATGCTGTAGAACATGGAGGTTTGAAAGAGTTCACTTGCCCACCCTAGCTCGTGTGAGTCTTGAGCAGAATCCTAGCATAAAAGTATCCATTAAGCACTTCTAACTGTTTTTACCATTTTAAATAGTATTTACAAGCACAGTGTGAGATATCATCTTGAAATGTGGGCATCAAATTTAAAATTAGTGGCACTGAGGTCATTATTACAACATAGAATCATAGAATGGTTTTGGTTGGAAGGGACCTTAAAGAACATCTGCCATGGTCAGGGACAACTTTTACTAGACCAGGTTACTCAGAGCCCATCCCATCCTCCAGAACTGAATCCTGCAGCAGGATTGTTAATATGACAATGCATATGCTTCTGGAAACTGAATTGAGAAGCCTATGTCAACAAGTATGGAAGTATGGCTGAAGCCAAAGTACTTCTCCAAAGTCCAGATGATGAGGTCATGTTCTTTACACAAGAGCCAGCCATGAGTTTCTTTTATACCCAAGGATCCCATTGACTTGAATCTGAGTTTCTCTGTCATCTTTCAGTAAGCTTAAAGGATTGGATCTTCTACAGCAACTGGTGATGACCTACTTCAGGTTCCACTGAAGTTAATGATAAAACTTTGATATTGAGCAGAGTTAGGTCCGTGGTACAGTCTTTTGAATATTCCCACTCTATATGATTCCTAAAGAGTTAGTGATGAACAAAAGGCACTGAAGTAATCTGTAGCTTTCAGATGGGATTTCTAACATCCGTATAATAACATCAGTGACACAGGAATTGAATGCATGGCACTCTATTAAATTCCATGAGCTGTAATACCATATTTCTAAAGCTGTGGGAATGTTAATATCTGTGTTTGCACAGCAGCTGTGCTTTGCCACAACCTGGGGAATCCATCTGTTTAGAGGAAGGGTGAATGTATACATAACATGAATATGGGGTGAGTTAGAATAGATGTGGGGCCTGAATAACCCAAGAGTTGTAACTTCAACAGATAGTGCTCCCCAAAAGAAATACAGCTTCCTCAGTGCCTCTGACAAATCTAAAATGGACAGACAGAGAGACAACAGATAGGTTTGCATAGGTACTCCAGAAAGGTCTCCCTAGAGCACAAAGTTTTGGAACTTCTTTGTTTACCTTTTCCTTAAACACAAGCTTCAGATGATTGTGCTTCTGCATTTGCTGAAGCTGATGTTGTGAGGAGCACAAATGGATCTTTCCTTTTTCTTTTCATCACATACGTGATGTTTGCCACAATACCCACAACGATTGAAATAGTTCTTTTTTCAGGAAGAGTGGCAAAGATGACTTAACTGCATTGCCAAGATTACCAGAAATGTCAATTTAAGTTAAGCCTTTTTGTTAGTATGATCAAAATATCTAAGTATTTTAGAGTCAAAGTTAACACTGTAGTACAGTCCTTCTCTGAATTCCTAAATAAGTGGACTAATTTTCAGCAATGCTTCACTTTTACACAGTTTGTAATTTGAACAACAGTTGTTGTGTTGTCAAGTCCTAAGAACAATCAGTCCTAACATTCAAGTACCTGAGAGTTTTATACGTTTGACTTTCAGTGGGATTTGAGCATTTCATTCTGATAGCTCCTTCTAAAAAAATCACAGATGAGGAATTTTAACCATTGATCATTCTTCTAAAGAAGAAAAATTCTTGTGTAGATGTATTTATTTGTTAAAGCCTCAGTGAAAAACTCCATGTCACCTTCTGGTGCCAGCGATCTGCTTGGGCAAACTGACAACTTTGAGCAACAATGAAAACTGACAACTTCATAACCTTGGCAAGCACTATGAGAAAATGGCTGTTCCTTCTGCCCGTGGTACATGAAGGGCTTTTTATGGCCCAATATCCAGGATGGCGCTCTGCGGGAAGAGGAAAGGTCCTGACTCAAATAATTTCCTGTTCAAATAAGAAGTAGTAAAAAATCTAGTAGCATTAGCAGTATCCTAAGAAACCCTGGGTCTGACACATGTGAGTCACAAAAACAGAAGCAAGGAGGCTCCTCCAAGCTAATACGGCAAATACCAAGGTGCAGTTTGGTGGCAGGATATATCTCAGACAGGTACCTCTTAAGAGACGGGTCTCATCCTACATAAAAGAAAGAAACAAATTTTCTGAAATTCATGTTTAAGTCACTCTTAGTGCATTGATGTAACACATTTCCAAAGCAATTTGCCATTCAGCAAGGGCAGTGACATCAGTTTACACAGGACATATCTCGGCATTCATGTGACAAATGGAAGGGAGAGCAAAATTTACCATTTCCAATAAAGCTGAGCTCAGATAGGTACTATGTAAGGTAGTGTACTGATAAGATATTCTTGATTTCATGATATCATATGAATTTACAAGATAGAAATTTCATTTTTCCCTTTCAAACTGATCTGAGAACTGATACCTTCAGAAATGTTAAGAAGGGATAACATAAAAAAATAGAGAGACAAATAGGCAGATTCTATGTTTTAATAATGCAAAGAGCCAAGGCAACACATCTTTTATCTAGGAGGATGCATAGAACATCTGTTCAGGTTACATATACCCCAAGTTAGTAAATGTTTCCAGTAGTAGGGAGCAAACTGAGCCAGAAGCATGAAAGAATTTAAAAGGTTCCACAAAAGGTAAGGTGTGTTTCCTTTTTATTTACTATATAGAAATCAAACTTTTGGAGTGAAAAGACTTTCCAAAGCCTTTCTTATTGAAAACACCATATGTAACATTTTCATATAGTACAAAGGAGTCACCTTTTTTTTTTTTCTTTTTCTATTCAGAAGCTTCAGGAAAACAGACTCTTTCCTTCAAGTAAAAAACAAGCTCAGAATTTTCCAAAGAGAAAATGAAATTTCCCAGGCAGCTTTCATGTTTTTTTGGTACTTTTTTTTCCTTCTACTTCAATCATTCCTGGAGTGGAAAGAAACCATTCAGCAATATAAAGCAATACTACAAAATAGTTCAGCGACAGGAAGTGAAAAACAATGTATCTTGTGGGGAAATTACATAGTCATCTAATTAGACAGGACACTGTGACATATAATTAGTTTATGTTTGCTGAGTACTTAAAAAAAATACAAAGCTCTTTATAAATGCTAACGATTAATATTTAACCTAGGCATATATGTAATTAACAAATGCCTGTTATAGGCGAAGCATTAGACCTAATTAACGACTGTCCTTTCATATCATATTCTACATCTCCCTAAGATGCTAGAACCTTGCTTTTAAGAATGAAATACAGAATCTGTATAGGGCTCTTGAATATCAAAATAGGAGTTTAAGATTTGGGTTTAGGTTTTAGGGTTTGCTTTTTCTTTTGATAAAAATGTATCACACTTAATATCATATAGTTACTCTTTTCCTAAGCACTTGTGGAATCGTTTTTGGAAGGATTCCACCTAACTGAGTCTTACTTGACTTTTGGAAATTAATGAGATTACATTACAGAAGAGTTTGCCAGCAGGCTGAGCAGCCATCATTCCTATTTCACTGTCATAGACAAAAGTTGGAAGTAATTCCACAATGTCCATGTACTCACAGCAGTATGCACCATGGCAAATGAGAAATGGACCAGGGCTATAATATCCAAGGGAAAGATCAAATCTGGGATGCAAATTAGATAACGTGATGGAAGCTAGTAGTACTTTTTGCTGACTGTGAGGAAAGTGCCTTTTTTGGATTCAAACAACTAGAGTTCATTTCAAAATGCAGGAAAAAGAATCCAGATTTGCAAAAATTAAGTTGCAAAGGTCAGATACATAGCAACCCTATATTTAAGCCAAAACAAACTTTTGTGATATATGCTGTTTATACAAAGAATAATGATTTATCCTATTTCCATCTAGCTTCTCTATGTAGCTTTGTACCACTGCAGATTTTTCTTATTACATGCATGAACTTTAGCACTACATTTTAGAAATAAAAATGTTGTGCATTGACATTTTTGTTTTGCTTTAGTTCTTCAAGCAAAGTTTAAAACTCTTGTTTTCTGTCAAGGAAATATAATTATTTGAACATGGATGTTCGAATAATAACAAACAAGCAAACAAAACAAAACCCAAAAAATCCCCCAAACTAGTCATAACCAAACTTTGATTTTGTGGACTGTATGGTATGAATTTTCCTCAAATAGAAAAGTATGATTCTGCTGGTCAAAATATCTCTTAATCCACATAAGATGAGCGGTACCTGTGTATTTATTAAATACTTAACTGATGAAAAAGCAAGTTAGAAAAATCTTCCTAATTGGTAGGATTAAAATATAGACAGTCTCCAAGGGTTTACTTGCATGTTGTTTTACTGAGAGATTGCACAAAGCACACTTAAAGTGGGATAGAAACAGAAGGAAAAACATAGGGTGAGTAGCAAAAAAAAAATAAAATCCAGCCATGACACATATTAGTCCAATGTGAGAAAATAAAAAAGTAATACAGAAAAATAGATATTGAATTAAATCAGTGCCTTGAAAGCTGAGGGAACACAATATGCCTAATGACTGTCCTGTAAATCTTTACTTAGGCAAATGTTCTGTGCTCATGCAAACAGCTTTATTATTTTTTGTTGGACTGCCCATGTAAGGAAAAAATTTTGCAGCTGAGTTCCTAAAAGACTTAAGTATACTTATTTGCTTGTCCATGTCTTATTAATATAACATAATCTGCTATCTCCTGTTACTTATCCAGGCAGACTCAAGTAAACCTTAGCATTAATTTCTAAGATCCAAAATCAGCAAAATATATTTACTATATATTTACATTGAGACAGAATCTTCAGCTTATTTTGAATGAATACTTATCCGGTGGTCTTTTTTTCTTCCCCCATAGCTAGTAATTGAGGACATGACCCTTTAAATTTCTATCCATTTGGTCTAAGAATCAGAGCAACATTTTAAATTATTTCACAAAAGTAATTCAGTTAATATCAAAGAAACCCCCAATATATTCAAACTTCCAGCTTGATCTCTGCAAGTTTTTCACTCCAAGCCCTGAGGTTACATACCAATGTTATTTTTCAAATTACTCTTTCAGTTTTTTGGACTCATGGTAACTTTAGATAAATGCATACTTTCATTCCAGCTGATACATGATCTTCTTTTAATCTGTAGCTGAATTAATTTTGAAATACAGAAATACACAGAAAATGGAGACACAAATCAAATGGTCTTAACAGATGCGATCTCATCAGGGTTCCATTTGTTAAAGGAAATCATTGAATATTAACTAAAAGTTAATTAGACCTAATTGCCAATTAGAAAGGAAAAGTAATTTGCAACTATCTTCTGCCAGTGTCTTATTATTACCTTTGAGATGTTTAAATCTTATAAAGGGTATGCTACCTGCCCATATATCAGTTCTACTATGCTAAGTCCATTGCTAAATTCTGGTTAATTAAAGCAAGCCTCTCAGACCTCAAAAAATCCAAAGGAAAAGACAAACAATTTGTCTTGAAATACTGGAAATACTGAAGGACTCACTAATTAGCTCTTTTTAGAAAAACATACATCTTTCTTTCAGTTTTCTTTTCCAAAGCTCTTTGTTTTCAAAAACAGGTAAAGTGAGACCAGTCTACATTGGGATGCAGAGATTATGCTAGAAGTGAAGGGACTTGCTTCTACTTCATAAGAAGACAGTGAACTTTGATGTGTAAGCTTAATCACCAGCCTTTGCATCTCAGACGATTAGCTTACAGTTGAAGATGACTTATACCCTTATTGCTTATAGACTTATTGCTACAAAAACTATTCTGTGTACTTTGTCTAGTAGGTACCCTAGTAAAATACAGCCCTGGAGAGACAGGAGCTCAAATTTTCCATGGATCATACACTTTTTATACATATTTAGGAAAATAGAAGAGCACTAAGACATGCATCATAGCTGAGAAAGAATGGCTGTCAAGAATACAAGCGAAGGCCATGTGGGATGGTGAGGCCAGTCAGTGACTATCATCTGCATTGGACTGTTTTGGTCCCTCTTTGAAAACTAACATGGGCAGTGGTGTGAGCAAAACTGCAGAAATACTTTCTTTTATCTCCTCAACTTCTGTCACATCTTAAGGAAACTCAAAGTATGGTGTAGTTGACACAGTCATTTGCAGGGAAAATAATGCAAAATATCAGATTAAGAATCTTAGTTCAGGGACTAGTTTTTTATTATTGTCTTGGCCCTTATTTTTCAAATAAAGTATTATTTTTATGAGAAGTAATGTTTTGGATAGAACAAGAAAATCGGACTTATCTTTGAACCCATCTCAGCGTCTGTGCCTACCTAATCATTTCAATTCTTGAAGGGCCACCGTTATTGTTGATTAACCAAGTTACTTCAGCTGGCTTCTGAAAGTCCAGAAAGAAGAGACAGGTAGCATATCCAAAGAATTCAAGCACTTACGAAGAAAATGCTGTTGTAGCCTGAAATCTTTGTCCAGCCTGTTTCAAGGAAGATTCTCTTCAGAACAAAAAAAAATCCTATAATAATTTCAGTCTTGCTGCTTAGTACCAAAAAACCTCCAACACATTAAAAAATTGAGACTTTCCACTTGGAATTTTCTATTGCCTTACAGGTATTGTAAAGTGGGATTAGTAAAAATTGCCTTGGATTTTCTTCATTTGAAGGAATCTGCTGTTGATATGAACTGCACTTTATTTTGCAATTAAAATATATGTATCAATGTCTATCTGTGAGTTTCTGTATGTAGTCACTCATCAGAGTCTACTGACAACTTTTACTTCAAAATCTGCATGATGAACTGAATCATCTCTTCCAGAACCAGTTCCAATGCAGCAAATTTGTCACCACCTCAGTGAAACACTGGATTTTGTCCCAACCCACCAGACTGATTTTGAAAATCTTTAAGTAAGATAAAATTACATTGTCTGAAGTAAGAATTGATGGGTGTCTCTAGGCACCTTTCACTAAGTTTGTGTTCTGGATTCACGTTACAGAACACACTTTTATTAAAAGAATTATTAGACACAGCCTTGAGGCTGTGGGAAAGTTTTGAAAGAAGGAATAGAAATTCACCTCTCACGTCTCATTATGAAATGAAAGATCTACTGAGATAAAAGTGACATGTAAATTCTTTCCCATACTTCTACACATTAGTAGTATTTCTGCCTTAAGGATCTGGGGAAATATTTAATATTTCTTTCTAGGATGAAAAAGAAATATTTTTTTTTTTTTAGATCTCTTTTTGAACAAACTGTCTATAATCTGGACATAATAATAATAATAATAATAATACAGTTCCAAAATGAGCTCTTTGTAGCATAATGTTTATTCTTAACAAACAATTGTTGTCAGTGGCCTGTGCAGCTCCTTAGTAACCACAAAGACATTCTGTGGTAAAGAATCTAGCCACTTCTATATTAGTTTTATAGCTTCTGAGTATAAATACAAATAAAACAGCAAAGAATCAGTAAGAATGAAAGCAACAGCAGAAATAATATTTACCAAAATTGCAGGAGAAAAATAAGGGCAGCAAAAATTCATCTATCAATACATTGCAGGATATTGCCTTACTGAATCTGTCTGGTTCCATAAATACCAGAAATACAGAGATATATTCGGTTTCTTTTCTGCTTTTGTTTCATGCTCTATGTCCTAATTCAGCACATATTTACCTATCTTATGTTGAGCAGTTACATTGCTCTGTTGATCAAAAATACCTTAAGATATCACAAAGCATATTCTGATAAAACCTTTCCATATTATGAAAGTATCTTCCAATTTATTTATTTTTAATTTTTTTTTCAAATGACATATACACTAAAATGTGAAACCAAGGTACATCTACTTTATAACAGTAATTTTCATTGTGGAAGAAAAACTTAACTCCTTGCCTCTTGTCTTCAGGAAAGCAAGTGAATGTTATTTAGAGCACAGAATGTATTCCCAAGTACTTATAAAAAAGTATTCCTAACACAGAGCTACCAAAGTCACCTGCTAACTGACCTTATGTGGAACTCTGTAGCTTATCTATACTATCAATATTACATTCTTGTTTGTGTTGGGCACAGTAAACTTCACAGGTATTTTCCAATCTCAAAAACCACATGGAAATTCTTAACCCCCTGAAATTTCACAAACACTGTTTTGTTGCACTTAATGGGAAAAGCTGACCTTTTTGTTGTCACAGTCCAAACCTCTCCCTTGTTAGCAAACAAAAATCCATTATCTGTTAGTAATATAGGGCCTATGGCACAGAGAGAGGACTGGTATTAACCCTTCTGTCTTGATCCTGCATCCAGCCCAGGTCAAGCTTCAAATGTGACTATCAAGTTCTTCTGCACAGACACCACATCTTCTTTTGTGTAAACAGTCATGACAAGTTGTTTAGGATAAATTATACATAACAGTAGAGGAGGCAAGAGAGGGTAGATATGAAGTATTAATTAATCAATTAGCTGATTTTATTCTGGCTAAATTTCTGCTAGAAGTGATTGCATGTTCACCTGGGACTTCCTGTGTTATTTAGCAGTGGAATTTAGGCTTCCCACTCCATCAGTGGCTCAAACAAAGCAGAACATAGGCTTAAGAAATGCCCCCCTTGTCAGCTATTTTGCTTTCAGACTAATGTTAATTCATAATTTAAACCATAAAGTCTACATTCCTTATGCTAAGGTTTCCAGTCCATGGGGCCGAAACTGATTTCAAGTCACAGGTAAGTGTATGAAGAGTTTTTGGGTTTGGAGAACCCCACAAGCAGTGTGCCAAGCAGGAGACCACAGAGAGGCCGTAGTGTGGGTAGGGAAGCTGCAGCTTAGTGTCACTAATGAAAGATGTAGCAGATTCACAGCGGTATTGTTAATGGTACAGCTAGTGAGCTAAGAAGTTGAAAAGCAGCACAGGACAACAGGCAGACCTGATGGTGTCTAAGGCACAAGCAGCAGCACCCTGAATAAACATCTAGTTAAAGAAAATTTAGAACAAAGTCAGGATTTTACAGTGTGATGCCAAATCCATTAAAGTCAATGGAAAGATGCCTATCTGGAAACATTTGAAAGCCCCAGATGACATCAAGGCTCTAGGCTTCCTAAAAATAAAAGAGCAACATTCGTAACTTAATAGACCTTACCACTGGCAATAGATGTGAGGAGGTTCCACTGAGAAAATTGATGTAGAAATTAATACAAAACAAATGACAGAACCTTATTCAAGTCTGGGATGAAAACCTTAGCACAGTCAAGAGAAAAAAAAAAGATATTTCACTTGAAGATCATTATGCATTTTTCCCTCTTACTTTGTCGTTATGACTCCTAAGACAGTAAGTTCAATAGGGGCAGAAATTCAGTGCGGGGTGAATGGTGAGCCATATTTTAGCTCTTTGGGATCTGACCTCTTTTTACTGCTTCACTGACTGAGTAGCCTGTGGCTATTGTGCTTTAAAGCCTGATATTCACATTTGGTGGACAATTTCAAATTGCTACAGTTCTTTGTATAGTGGGCAAATTTCTCTACTTTTCTAGTGGCTAGTTTTCAGTTGTTGGTTTTGGTTTTTTTAAATTTGGTTTCTTTTCCCTATGGTAATGGGGCTTGACAGCATGATTCCCTCTTGGGGAAATTGGACATATGCAGCTTTTGATTTCTTCTGGAGAAAGGAGCAGCTAAACAGTAGAATGTTTTTGACAAAAGGAGAAATTTTCTACCCAGCTTGAGTTGTGGCACAACTTCAGTGACTTTGTGGGAGAAATCATGCTCCCTACTGGGGAACAATTGTCATTGGCTCAGCACATTCCCAGTGGGCATGTCATTTTATCACGGTTTGCCTAAAATTCCCTTAATTACATGCATAATAGAGGTATCATGGAGTTGCAAGAGGATTCACGTAAGAGAGAAGGTAGGTCCCAGTTATTCCAGTGAAAATGTTGTTTGGGTGAAGAGTTCATGATTTGGCCCACAAACAAAAATGATCTTTTAGGTAAGATGTCAATGAAACTCTCGGTGTGACTGTAGGGTATCTCATAATCTCTTTCATGGCCATGAATAAAACTCTTTATTTCCCTGTGTCTTGGTTACCTATCAGCGGAGTTTCCTTCTCTAACAGAAGTGTTCTGAAGAGTTCATTAATATTTGTGAAGTATTTAAATTAAGAACTTACTGAAGAAATAATTCAGGTCTGGGTGCCTGGGTGCACACTATTATTCCCAGCACAAAAGAAAACGAAACAAATCCCTAATTGATTCAGAGTGTTGAGGAAGTGTTCTTCCATGTTTCCCAGATGGCAAAAAATCTCAATGTATACAAAATATCAATAGGACAAGTAATTGTGCTTGAAGCGGAAACTTCAACGCTGTGCCTGAACTTAACTAGAACCATCTGCTTGTGCATGAACAGTAGTAAAAGACTTGGAAAAAAAAAACAACAAAGTAGAGCACATGGTCAAAATCAGGTGATAAGTAAGTATCAGTAGAATTCTGTTCATTGCAAAGTGGACAGAACAAGCTTGTCAAATGTTCTCAAGAAGAGGTCCAATTGAAAAAAAAGTCCTCAGCAAGTCTGACCCTGCAATTAATCATAATAGTTTAATGCAGTAACAATTACCTGCAGCTTAAATGATAGTCAGAAGACCAAAAGGCTTTCTGGGAGACAAAGGTATGATCTGGGAAATGAAACTTATGAATTTCATCATTTGTACCTACAATTGGTACTTTGTAAGATAGTGTTCCCAGTGCATTACCGTACCAACATGGCTAGCCCAATTATCAGGTTGGACAGAGATCCCTTTGAAAATTTGGTTTATAGTCAGTCTGAAAAGATGCACAGTACATGACCAGAGGGGAAAGCAAAATATTTGAATTTTAGTGTAATGCTCAAAATTTTGATGTGTTTATTACTATTTTTCTTTAGATTGTCTACAGTGTTTTAAATCTTCAGCCTTGAATTTATTTTTGGAGGTGAGAGAGCAGTCAACATGTATTACAAAATAAAAGTATTTTAAATTTTAGGTCGATCCTCATGAGATGGAAGCGGTAACCAAGTTCAAATGGAATGAATACAGAATCTGAATCACATACAATTTACTTCAAGATTCTAGCAATATTGTCAATGTTCTCTGTTCAAGTAATATGGTTTTTATTTCATTATTCTATTACATTAGAACAGTTACTCTACAATTAATAGGAACTGATTACTTTCTCTAATGAGTCATTGTTTACCATTGTAGACTATTAGTTTAGCTTAGGGTCTTGAGCCTAAAAGCACAATTTTTGCAAAACACTTAAGGAAATCATAAGTCCATAGAAGCCTTCTGTATAACCTATTTTACTGACAAACAATTACATTTTAGATTGAAGAGGTGAAATGATTAAGAATATTTGACTTAGTTGCCATGACAGCATGCATTTTTCATCAGGCAGAGTGTAATTACTACAATTTCAATGATGTAAAATCAAGAAAGATGATAACAAACAGCAGAACCATGGAGATATTGCCATTGCAACCAGGTTGCCATGGCAACAGTGATAATAATCTCAGTGATAGATGTTTTCTCTTGCTCTTTCCATTTTGTACGGTTATAACATTCAGAGCCAGTTTTTACCACAGCTTTTTATAGTTTATTAGACTGTCAAAATAGTTTATGAGATGTTGTTGCAAAGGAAATGACTGAGTTCCGCAGCCTAATAAAAATGCCAAATACTCTGTTTACATACTGTTCCAGCATTTAACAAACATTAAAAAATTGTATGAAAAATGATTTGATATTGTATCTGTATTAATCAATTTGCAAGGCATAAGCTCTGTCACTGAAGGTCAAATGAATACCTTCCAAGCATTACTTTTAGAGAGTCCTTTTAAAGTTTATTCTTGACACCATGCTGCCAATTCCTTTTACCTGAGCTGAGCAAAACAACCAGCTCACAGGAAATACATCATAAGGCCAGTAGAAAGTTAGCTAGGAAAATCATATTAATGTGGGAACATTTATTTGTTTGACATCAAAGAAGTGATCAATGCAGATTAAAGAATACTTTTTTTACTGAACCTCTACCATAGATGTGAGATAGCACAGAAAAAGTAAGATAGTGTGTGCATGTTTTTTACAGAAATGTATAAGTATACATATATAAAAACTATTGTGTGCATACATTATTTTATGCAGTATGTTTGAAGAGTATACATGAAGACAGAGAATAAATAATATCTTCACAATCTTACCTCCTATGCTATAGAGATATCAGAAGGCATTGATTAGTAAAGGAAGCATTGAGATTTACCTCTGAAACAGAAGCAACCTCCCTTTTTATGGCTTTAAAGACTGACTTTCTAAATCTGAAACAGTAACTCTTTTGGGAGCAGCGTAATTTTAATGGGATTTTTTAGAACTGTTTGCAAAGGAAATAGTTAAATATCCTTTTTTATTTTTCCCAATCTTCTTCTCCCTAAGCTTAACAAAAGTCACTATCCATCTTAAAAACCAAACATGGACATATTGTGAGAAACAAACACATTTAGAAGCTGAATAATGACTACAGCAAATTATTGTTCTTCATTGAAATTACCCCAAATGGACATATACAACTGAAAGAATTGCTAGAACTGCAGCTTTTCCTACCATCCACTTTGACCAGCTGCCTTATATATTTGCTCAGCAGTGAGACTTTCAGTAGAGAACAAAACTTAGAGAGGAAGGGAGGGACTTCTAAAATGTTATGTTTAAACAGATGGTAATGGGGCAGAAGATGCAAAAAACCCATGAATGATTATGCTTTGAGGTGTTAATGTGGATTTGAGGACCAACATGGGACACTGTTGCCGTAATACCAAGACCCTGTTGACTGGTAGCATCGGTTTCAGTTATGCTGCTCCCAAAATTCTTGATGTGTCAAGGAGCACAGCTCCTCAATTATTTGGACCTGGCTCTGCTCACCCCATAATACATAGAGGCAAATGAAAATGGGTAGATTTCCCTTTTAGAGAACTGTTAACAGGTCCTAAAATTTTTCTTTAGTGTTTGAGACAACTGTAACCTACAGTTACCAGTCACTCTTTGACCTTGGTTATCTTTTTGGAAAATAGAGAAAAATAAAGCAAAAGCACCAGAAAAAAGTCAAACATTTGGTTTGTTAATAGAACTACTAAGTGCTAGTGACAGTTAATTCCTTTGGTGCTTATACTTTTGATAAACTAGATATTTTCAAATTGTAATCTAAGCTTGGGAAAAAAATATCTATCTATCTATCTATCCATCTATCTATCTATCTATCCATCTATCTATCCATCTATCTATCTATCTATCCATCTATCTATCCATCTATCTATCTATTTATCCCAAACCAAATTAGATTTAAATGTATACACCTCATTACAGTTAATGGATGACATGCTTATGTTTGTTATGTTGCTTGGAAAACTTTGCTGTATATATTAAATGTGAATAGAGCATGTATGTGTGGGCGAGACAGGAGGTGAAGGAAGTCTGGTCTCCAAGAAGATCCACCGTAAAAGTTGACAAATGATATGCAGCATCTAAGGTTACATAATCACAGACAAACTCAGAGATGTTTTAAGACCTACTAATTTTGTTGAGACTGCAAGACTGATCCTAACAGTACCTTTGGTATAATTTCTTTAGTTCAATTTTATCAGATTCTGAGGGTGGAGTACTCTTTTTTTAATATCAAAAAATTGTGCAGTGAGACTAGAGTCTTGGCATTTAAATATCATTTTCTTCTCTCAGTTTCACATCATTACTCTTAATTGTGCTATTTTGTAATTAAATAATTTGGCTTTAAGTCTTGCAGTTGAAGATCAAATATATGTAGTTCCAATTTCATTTTTATTTATGGTTTAATTAAACTATATGTACACCGTAAGCTTAACAGAAACTTTTTCCTGAATGTCCTTTTGTTTTGTATTCTTATTCATACTAAATACAAATTCTACAAAAAAGACCCCATAACTGAATGAAATTCCAGGCAAAAAGAAAGAATCTGATTGGCAGCAGGAGCCAAGGGAAAGAATAAGAAAGCTTTAAGCTACTTTAATTCTTTATTTGAAACTAGAAGTTTTCAGGATGGTGGCATCTCCTTAAATAAGCTTTTCTTCCCAAGAATACTGATCCCTCCAGCCAACTCACCATTTCTGCTGCTGTTCTTTAAGGCTTTTTCCAAATTCACAGTATCTTTTGATAATGTGTAGCCAAAAAAAAAAAAAATCCACCACCATTCAGTAGTCTAACTGGGATGACATAGGAGCTGTAGAGATACTGTTACTTGCCTCCTCCACCTTATGATGTTTTTGTGCATGCAGCCTAAAATTGCACTGCCCTTTTCTGGCAGCTGTTACAGTTTGCAAATTGATGAATACTTGGCTGTCCACAGTTAATCCCATGTGTTTCTTGAACCATTATTACTTACCAGGTTTATCTCCTTCATCAAATGAACATCCTTGCATTATATCTGCCAAATATTATTATACATTATGTCAAATTTAATTTTTCTTTTTTATTTTCTTTTTTTTGTTTGTTTGTTTTTGTTTTTGTTTGGGGTTTTTTGTTGTTTATACAGTTACAGAACACAGTACTTTTCATCTATTTCTCCTTGGTCTCTGAGGTGTTTAAACTTCTTCCACTCTTTGAATTTCACTAATAGATCTGACTACTAATGACTTAACAAAATTATAAATAACTTCCAGTGACCATCAATCCTGCTCGTGCCTCGCTAGACTTTCTCCAACTCGGTGAGTTCCATTTATCATTACTTTGTGTTTAGTGTTTTTTGAGTTGCTTTTCAGATCTCAGAACAGTCTACATCCTCAATTCTTATTTGTATCAAATGCTAGGTACAAATGTTAGCTATCACCCATCAGCCAATTTTGCAGTTTGAAGGAAATAAAGAAAGATTGAAAGAAAAAACAAATTAAAAAAAAAATCATCTGGAAAGCCATATGCTTGAGACTTGCCTAGTCTTAAAGTTAAATTTCATATGCATTGGTATTATGTTGGAGATTCTCAGAACTTCTGTTTGGAATATACATAAAATTTCCACTAACTGTAATGAACGTTAATTATGACCTTTAAGGATCTGTCTCTGCTTTCTGACATGGCATTCAGCACGTACTGCCTATCATTCTATAGACAGCCCCTTGTAAGGGATGTCCTTGGAGATTTTAAACAGGTGAGGGGGCTTTTTGCTGGTTTTCCAGACAACACATGAATTACATTAACATGAATAAACAGAAGGAAATTTAAACATAGAAACAGAAATTACAGCTTTGTGCACTTATTTTGTGCACTTATTTTATCCACTTAATTGAAAATTCAGAGGCATTCTGTTAGCTTTAAGAGTTTCTGAGTGCACAGATAGTAAATGGGATTGATCACCTACAAAAGAACCTGAAAGACGTTTCCCAAGAACGACCTGCCTACCAGGGAACGGGCTAACCCTCTGCCCTTGCCCCTCAGGCTTTGGTGCTGATTATCAGTTTTGGAGTAGAGATGAAAAAATTCCTTTTCCTGGGTGTCTAAGCCATTGATACTTTCGAATAGAGTTGTACTGTAGAGTATGAAATTATTGCTCCCAGCTTCCAGTGAAAAGGGAAGGAACGGGAGCACTGAGCCTCAAGAAGCAGTTCCCTTCTTCGAATAGAGAAAATGCAGGTGCTTGAAAAAGTAACATAAAGCACTGAAAAAAAAATGTGTACCCACACCAAAATGGTGATGCAAATTAGAAAGTCTGCAGGCTTCCCTGAGATGCTGATACTGTGGGAGACTCCGTCCTTGCCTGTGAGAGTCCCTCGGAAATGCTGATGTTGTTTTGCAGAATATCTCCCACCTACATAACGCTGTGAAGGAGAGATGCTATTTTGTTCAGGGCAGTCAGTGATCCCTTGGACTTGGTCCCCATGCTGACAACTGATACACCTTGAGGCATTTTAATCCTCTGGCTATGTGCCAACACCTTCCGCTATCTAAATGCAGGACACATCTGCTTACGGGTGGGTATGTGACAAAACCTGAGTGGCAGTAATCGAGTAAGATAGTGTTGCTAAAGAGCTTATAATGGAATTCCTTTTTAGAGAAAATTTCATCTGTAATTAAAGTTCGCACCTGTCCGCTGTCCCTTCTTTTAATTATACCTGATGTCTCTTGCCCCACAAAATGCTGATATATGGAACCATTTATTGTTCTTTAAGTTAAAGATTAATTAATTGTTGCCATTGTGTGTGATCTCATTAGGAACATAGTAGGAAAAAAAATCGCAACTAAGTATGAATAGGAATCCTAGAATGTTATAGGTGAAGTTCTCACTTGATATTGAGCACAGCATTATTGAGCAAAGCATCACTGATGTCACCTATCATAATTACTTTGGAAAAATATGCAAACCAAGTACATTCAGAAACAAGGAACTAATATGTTGCAATGTGTTTCAAAGCACTAGTAGATGCTTTCCTATCATTTTCCTCAATTAAATTTTTCTTCCTACCTGTCTTTTCCTGCACCACTTAAAACATGAAGGGTAGATGTTGGCATGAATGATAGACAGACCTTGTGATGACCCTCTGCACCTGAGAGAATTTTTCTCCAAACTATATTTGGATGATTTTTAAAACAGGTGCACAAACTTTAAAACCCTCATTCCAATTACCCAAGATACAGAAGAAAAACGAATTAAAATATAGATTGAAAATGTCTTTTGATATTAAAAATCATTTTCTGAGGAACATTTTAGAACAATTTTCTGTGTTATGCATTTTATCTTGCCACTTTTCCAACTGACTATTATTTCCCTTGCTCTCATGTGGATATATACTGCATAACGTTCTGGAGGATATTAAGCCATGCAACAGTAAGAAAGAGCTCAAGGAAACTATTGCAGCTTAGTCTGCCTCTCACTCTACTTTAGATTTAAATGGCCATGGTATTTAATTTTCAGGGATCCTAGCTTAAATTTCTTCTTCCAGCTTATAGAAACTTTCTGTGCTTTCTATCTGGTAGTCTATATAAAATCATGCATACTTCTGCTAGTTGGCAGCATATTTTCCAGGTACTTTGGCTTTATTTGTTAAGTTTTCTGGATTTTTTCCCTTTTGTCTTCCTATCAGAGATAAGGGAATGCATTTAATGTACATCCCAAAGAAAGTCCTCTGTGTTAGGATTAAATTCAGTCTGTTTCTTTCTGTGCTCCTAAAATCCCTGAATGCTTGATCAGATCTATCAGTTATTCAATATGCACATTTTTTTCTAATGTTAAAAATCCAAATCCTGAATTCAAGCAGATTTAGCTGAACTGTTTTTTTAAGAGACCCCAAATTATTAAAACTGCTTGCTGTGCAATTTTATAAGGAGGTTTTAAATTTTCCATTATTGGTTTTGCAAATGATATATCTCTTAAAACTCTTTTATATAGCATGAAAGCTTTGTTATGATTTGATGTGTTTTTCACTATCAAAGGCTACCTTGGAGAACATACATATTGCAAAGTCTAAATTACTTTCTTTTCAAATTATATAAAACAACAAAGAAAGAACAAATGGATATCATACAGGACAGGGCAATCAGCCTTTTAGTAGCACTGTATGAGTCACATTTGAATTTATTTCAATGACTGTTTTTCCTGTTGCTGTCATACATATATTTGGAGATTACTTGTGCTGTGTGAGAGTAGACCATGGACATAAGTATGCAAAGGGCATCTAGGGAGCAATTTCCAGCGTTCATATATACCCTTTGCTCTATCTCAGCAATCTGAGATGTCTATGACATCTTATATTCTCATCCTGGATGCTTCTGTGGGAAACTGAGCACTTTAATACTTCCTAACTAGGATCCACAGCTGACTGGGCAGGCATCTCTGCCCAGTTTCCATAACAAGCTTATGAGCAGTTACTCTGAGAAAAAGGACAAAAAGAATAGCAGATGAGAAGAAAGAGAGATAAGAAGAAAGAGAAGAAAAAAGTGGGTATGCGCCTTTCTGACAGAGTAATTTGCAAAATAGCACACACTACAGAAATACTGTAGTACTAATCAGTTGGCCATGCAACCTCTGAATTACAGGCATGCAAATAGCTGTGACTGTTGCTGGTTCCTGGCTATTTCTGGAAGACAAAACATTTCTGAAATTATTCTGAACATTTCTACTGCCTCTAAGACACTCAAAAGTCTATTCTCATCCAACTGAATTGTACACACTGAAGCACTCAAAGCAGTACCTCCCTATGTTTAGGCCACCCCTAGAAAAAAATGGAGTGAGATGGATACATCTGGGAAGCAATTTAGCTCACCTCAGACTTAAACTGTCATTTTAAAGGTCTTGATCTTTCTTTAGACAGGATATTGGGTTTTGGGATTGTTGTTTCTTTTGTTGTTGGTTGTTGTTGTTGTTGTCTGCATAAGTCTGGATAAGCACTATAACTGAGGAAGCCCTTCAGTACTCATTTTCTTTCAGATTTTTTCATAACTTAAAGTCCTAGACACTCTAGACATAGAGACATTAAAATACCAGCACTGCCTAAGGAGCAAACAGTTGCAAAATAATGGAGTAAGGCTAAGTAGTGGTTGTTCATCAAAGGAGCTTCAATTAGCAACAAATGTTGCAAAAAAATACCACATGCAAACATTTTGCAGGCAAGTTACATCTCCTTACCCAAGCCTCTCCTTGTCATGGTCATGGCATCTTTGTCTTCTCACAACCTATTCCTTTGTCATGCATACTTTTTAGTGTAAGCTGTTTCTTAAACTGTGCTTAAGACTTTGCCCACAATGATCCTAAATTATTTGACTTGGAGAAAGATCAGCTGTCTTCAAAACTGCTAATGATTTTTTAAACACTTCTATGCTATTTGCTTGAAGGTAGAATTATATGACTTCAGCTTTAAAGCACTGAAAGGGCCTCTTCATCAAGGTACTAGAGAGTAAAAGCTCCATTTAAGTGACATGTTTAACTTCCACTCTTCATATTTGTTGCTAATCTATTCCCAACAGTGTTTATTCTATTAAATATGGGACAGAGACAAAACCATATTCCACTCCATAGGCTTTTTTTAAAATTTCTACATGCAGCAGGAGGTAAACAGAAGAGTCAGATAAAAAGACTTTCAATAGGTTGTTATTTATGTATTAAAATATGTGGAAGAACAGAGTAACAAGAAGAATACACTTAAAAGATGTGAAAATTGAGCTTGACAAGAAATACATTTCTTTAAATGCTTTTACCAATCTAAATGTTGGAGATAAGCTCTCCTTTCAAAGAAAAATGACACTTAGAAACATTTTTCTTTCACAATAAAATAAAATAACCTGTGGGAGGTGAAAAGTTATTGTGGAAAAGCTTAACTCAGAATTAGTGAAACATTATCCCACTCAGGCAAGGAAGAGGAAAATAGTGGGGCAAGGCATGGAGAAGCCTCACCTCGAAAATAACATAGAATCATAGAATGGTTTGGAATGGAAGAGACATTTAAAGGTCATCTAGTCCAAACATTGCACCTTCCATTACAATGTTCCACAGCATCCAGGATTTCACACAGAATGCTACTATCCTCTTCCCAGGGCACTATATCTCCACATTATGCCCTTACAATCTAGTTTGCCAGCCTAAGACCTAGAAGCTATAAACCAGCATATACAAAAGTGAACAGCATGAAAGAGGATCTTCATTTTATGTGCTCCTACTTTTATTTTACTTTATTCAATTCTAAACCCTTAGACTTTCCCAGTTAGCCAAATCCTCTCCATGGGTTCAAGAAGGGCCTTTTGCTGCCTCCCCAAGTCACTTATTACTGTTTTCATCTTTTCTAAGTCAATCAGTACCAAGATGAAAACCACTCAGTCTTGTCTTTTTCCTTCTTTTTTTTTTTTTTTTTTTTTACAGAACTGTGTTTGTAAAGTCCTGTACAAATAAACAGTTTCTGAAAATTCTGCTTTGCAGAATTTTTGTGAGTATTATCACTTGTTCCATTTACAGCAAGAAAGTGCTCAGACCCTGGAAGAAGGAGTACTGACATCAGTAAAACCCAGGCTGACAAAACCAGAAGTGTTTTCCCAACAGAACTAAATAATATCCCACAATTCAGGTAAGGGTATACACAGCCAGAAAATCTTTAAGCAAAAAATTCACCTATTTGCATCTCTAAATGAGTTTGAAAACATAATTGCATATTATAGGAGAAGGAAGGCTTGATCTTAGATGGCTTGAATCCTTTTCTACTATCCCAGTCACTGCAATACAAATTTTCTGAGCCCAGTAACATCTCTTAGGAGACCTTAAATCTTCAGTTCTTACATCTTCTGGTTAGGTATTGTTACATGTTATTTTGTGCAGTTATTATTCCTGTAAAATGGCTTTGGCACTGTGTTGGCCTGACTTCAAGGATTCCTGCTGTTCACCGGGGTGAGGAAGCCAATGGTTGTACATCTTCGTCTTGCCTGATCCACAAGAATATGCATCATAATAACACATTCGAAGAAAAAGAGAGCTCAGAATATTTTGATAAAGAAGGTAACCGAGTTTCTTAAATAAGTAATTACTTGCGTTGTTTTCCCTTATTACTACACATACTATGAGTTTGTTCTGTCAAAAAATGTGTCTAAAAATTAGAAATGGACATAACTAACTATAAATAACTAGTGTTATTTATCTGCCTGGATCTGCAGTTATGAAGCAGCATATAGGACTAATACAGTTACACGAAGAATGTGGAGCAATTGATATTAAAGTCTCCTGAAATTAATTATAAAAAAAATAAAAATAATTTTTATGTATTTATCCATTTTATGTATGATTTTACACTCAAGAATAAAGATGAGCTTTACAATTAAAATTCAACCACATTAAGAATCAAAGTTTCTTGTTTTATGATAGTTCTAGGGAATTGGTTTTTAAACCATAAGACTGCTCTGCTCTTTCCTCTGTATTTGGTGGTTTGTGTGGGTTTTTTTATTTTTTTTTTTATTTAGCAGAGGTGAGATTTTTCAAAGTCAGACATATATGTAATTTTGATACCTTCAGGTCTTTCTTGAATCTCAAACTCTGTTGTGGGAAGCCTGGTGCCTGTTGTGAGGCCAACGGGGAAAAACGTCTTAATTTCACTTGAGGTTCAGATTTCATATGAAGTCTTCTACTATGATGCAGCTTTTTAATATAAACGAGTAAATGCCTTGTTAAGTAAATGAAGGAGAAGTTAACCAATTATAAAGACTGTATTGCCAGCATTAACTTTTTTAAAAAAATTTTATTTCAGTATTAGATTACATTTGAGAGGCTTATTAAAAGAACATTACATTTGCAAAGTCAGTTTCTGGAAAGTTGCTCAGTGCCAGGATGAGGGCTTCATAAACAGACTCAGTCATAAGCAATACTATGTTTTAATGCTGCATTAACTGAGAAATATTTATAACTCTCAGAATCCATAGTCCAGTATGATCTTGTTTTATGTAGGTCTATTTCCCTACAGAGACAAATTTAAGATCTCAAGAATTATTTGAGTACTTACTGTTTCAAGCCTGAATTTAAATACTTTCCAAGAGTGATGGCTATAACTGTCCTCAACCCAAAAAAAAAAAAAAAAGACAATGCCATTTTTTTGCTGTAATTTTCCTTTCTTTTGTATATGGTTTACTGAAATTGCAAACTTTGTGGCAAGGACTGTATTTCATTGGGTAGGTCTATTAAAGCGGTACCCGTAATTTAGATACTGCTGTAGTATAGATGAATGAATAAAAAGCAACTTGTTACAGCAACACAATTTTTCAAGATAAGAAAAATCTATCTTAGACCTCAAGAACGATGCTCCAATTCATACAGTCTGTGGTACATGCTTAAGGATATTATGACTTTTTAATGACTTTCCTAGAAGTCAGTAAGTACACAACAAACCTGAAGGTCTACTCACTGCATTAATGGACAAGAGTGCCATAAACATTTGCTGTTAACAGTGTTATTAAGTCTGCTTCTGTGTGAAACCTCATAAGCCAGGCACTTAATAAAAGCAAGCATATTAAACAACAATTCATTATTTTAATTTAGCTGGAAATATCTCAAAAACCAGTAATGATAGCATACATGCCTATTTATGCTAAAATAAATCACTGGATATTTCACTGTGTTTGTCTGCTTTTGTTTTTCTTAAATATAGGATTTCAATGCAAACTTCAAAAACAAATTAAAATCCAGGACAGATTCAATGAGCAATTTAATTATCAATGTTCTGTTCAACTAATTGTCTCATGGAGACACTGTGCCTAGTAAGAGAAGACTGCAAACAGATGAGTACACAGATAGCAGAGTAAATACACTCTACCAGCTCAGCACCTTGCCTGGAATTTTGGCAGTTGACTCAGACTTTACTCAGACTAGATCCCTTTGGACGGTCTGAGAACCACAATTATGCCTGAAACATGTCTGAAAAAACAGAAATTCTGAAAAAATTCTGAAAATTAATCTTTTTTTTAATGGACATTTTTGAAATGTTTATAACCGTAGTTTTTCTAGAACAGTCTTTCAAGTTCATTTCTCCTTGCATGGTGTCTGAATGAGGAAGTGAAGCACCTGGATGGGTCAGATGCCTGGTCCTTTCTGGGAGCTTCCCTGTGGACCCAGCTCCTGAATGTTTTGAGCAAATAAACAAACACAAGGAGAGTGGTCAGGAGTTAAAGTATCTTTCCTGAGCCACTCTGTGTCTGAAAAAATGCAGAATCTGACAAAACCTCTTTGAGGACAGTAACAGATGGAGCCTACAAGCCATCACTGAAACTGTTTGACTGAATTCTGACACCAGCTGAAAGAACCAAAGAACAAACCTTTCCCCCAGCCTGTAGCACTGCACTGAGCTGTTGTGATCCAAGTGCAGGATCTGGCACTTGGTCTTGTTGAACTTCATACAAATTGGCCTCCTCCCATTGATCCAGCCTGTCCAGGTCCCTCTGCAGAGCCTTTCTGCCCTCCAGCAGATCAGCACTCCCACCCAACTTGGTGGTGTCTGTGAAATGACTGAGGGTGCCCTTGATCCCCTCATCCAGATCAACAATAGAGATATTAAACAGAAGTGGTCCCAACAGTGAATCCTGGGGAACACTAGCCAGCAGCTGGATTTTAATCCTTTCACCACCACTTTCTGGGCCCAGCCATCCAGCCATTTTTTTATCCAACAAACAGTGCACCCATCCAACACATGAGCAGCTAGTTTCTCCAGGAAAATGCTGTGGGACAGGGTGTCAAAGGTTTACCAACGTCCATGTATACATCCAGTCTTTCCTTCATCCACAAAGCAGGTCACTTTCCTCTGAGATTGCTCTGTGGAAAGCCCCAGCAAGATATGGTGGATATGCTTCTCGGGGAGAATGGGAGGCCTGATAAGGCTAGAAAGACCTGAGTGACAGAGAAGGAACCCTTCAGCATTTTTACAACATGAAAAATGTTCTTTTCTTAAAAGTAGTATATCCTGAGAAAGACTTGTCAGTAGCCAATTTTCTGCTTGGTAAAAAGAACAGGAAATGTTTGAAATTGCCAAAATATCCCATCTGAATTATTTATAAAGATTTTTTTTCTTGTTAAATAGCAAGATTTAGTTCTCACTTTAGAAAACTCATAGGAGAAAGAAAAAAATTATATAAGTCCAAATGATTTTTTTTTAAGTATGCGGGAAAACACTTTCATTCATATGAACCAATAGGGTGGGATTTCTTTTCTTTTCATTCTCCAGAAATATTGAGTACTCTCCATTCTTTTATCCCTAATGAGCTTGGAAAAAAAATTTGCTCTCATGAATTTTTGCAGGATCAGAAAATTTCTTGTCCTAGAAACTTGCAGATTAGAAGACGGGCTGAGGGTGCTCTGTGAGAGGAGATAGTGATATTTTTCAGTGTCAGAGTTTATTTGTAACAAGGAGGTAGGTATGATAACAGTTACATTAATTGGGTTTTCAGGCAGAGAGATAGATATAGACAGATACAGGTAGTTATCACATTATTTTCCAACTTTTACAAAAAGGGGATATATTTTATACAGCTTACTTTACAAATACGACAGACAAAATATAGTTCATACCCTGAAGAACTGGGACATTCATTTCCAAGCACATTGAACAGGAAATTTTACATGAAGTAGCTCTAAGAGCTCAATCTCAAAGCAGCCTTGAGTGGTTTTGTTTGCTTGTTTGCAAGTATTATTGGAAAGCAGATTTCCATCATCATCATCTCTCTTAGGCCAGTAGTCACCGACAAAGCTTCGCATAAGGGTTTGTAAGGGAGGCATGCTGGCAGAAAATCAAGGGAATGAGTAAATAGAGGGTTGCACAACCCTAATCTCTCAATCCTAAAACTGAAAAAAAAGAAAAACAAAAAAATAAGAAAGGACTAAACCAAGTTATTTTTCTAGGAAGGGGGGAGAAGAAAGCAGGACATGGAGCATACTGCATAGATAATAATGGAGGATGATATTTAGAAGGCAGAAAGCTCTTTTTATTCTTCTGGTCCTCCCCCACTCTTTACTGGAGTAGCTTTTTGTATGACTGTTTTCTTGAACTATAAAATGCCATACTCTTCTTATCCCCAAGAACATTATTTAATCAACTCTTTACAGCAACAAACACATACATTCCTTCACTGTAATTCAAAAAGACATTTTGTAATCCCAAACACACCAGAAATAACGTTGCCCGTTCCCTTGCATTCAGGAGTCAATTTTTGTGTAATTATGAAGAAAAACCCCTGGAAATAAATTGAAAAATGTAATAACCAGTTTGCTGCTCATGACTTACATGAAGGGTACCCTGACAGCACAACAGCATTACTAATTATGATGATCCAAATCAAATTCCCTTTGAGGCTGGTCTCCATCTCAGTGTACCCAACTCTAAGAGAGATATCTAAGAAAATCTCCTTTTACTTGTCACTTCAGTGCAACCACAGCCAGCATCCTACATTGGGCTAGTGGTGTCTCTCTGACAGCTTCCCAGACTACAAAAATTGCTGGTGAACACCACGTTAATTCAGCCTGTCATCGGCTCTTCATTCTACCACTGTAATTCAAAAAGATGGAGTACCTGTCATCTCTTACAGGAAAATACTGCTCTGGGAAAACACCTGTCCAGGTAGATGTTACAAACTACCATCCAGTCTCCCTTCTAGGTGTGCTGTAATTGGCAGGTTGTATGACTTTCGAGCTTCCGTACCCACGTGCACACACAAAACATGGCAGTAAAGCTTGGGGTGGCACAGGGACGCAAATCAAAACCACATCAGGCCTGTTGTCAAGGCAGGGAGAGCAGACACTACACACCACAGCTCCCAGATCTGACATTGTCTCTCAGCAACATTTGTTCCTTGGTTTTGTTACTCCGGTTCATCCTGTCTGTAATGCTGCAGAACATATCCTTTATCCACTGTCCCTCAACATACACACTTTAGGCTCAGTTCTTAAGCTTTTGTTTAGGAAATCAATTCACAGAAGACTTTCTTTTTAAAGAATAAAGGTTGCAAGGTTGGGCTCAGGACGTTTGCTCCTGATCTAGGGGATCGCTAAGCACACACAGCACTGCAAACATTTGCCAGCATCACGGACTCACAGAGTATGCTCATGCCAAAGTGGTACACAATTACAATTATTCTAGAAGATTTTTCCAGGTTATTTCTTATCCATACATGTTTTCATATCTATGCAGTGTAAAGTAACAGCATTTGAGGAAAATACACTATTTTCAGATCTGATACCAGCTGTCAAGTTAGATAGAGAATGCTGCATCAGAAATTTTACAGCCCAGTTCTCAAAAATTTTATATGTCTGTAATTCATGTTTTTGTGTGAAATAGTTGTTCGAATAT
Source organism: Manacus vitellinus (assembly GCF_001715985.3). Taxonomy (NCBI): domain Eukaryota; kingdom Metazoa; phylum Chordata; class Aves; order Passeriformes; family Pipridae; genus Manacus; species Manacus vitellinus. The sequence continues at coordinate 36,787,909 of NW_021939396.1, forward strand.
GCCATGCACAGTGTGCCCTATAAGTACATGCATAAAGACCAGTCAAGGATTGTCTTACGCCAGAAAATATTCAAATGTATCCTAAAAAGAAGAAATACATGAAGTTAAAATACCCTTTATTGCACTGGTGAAAAATCTCTATGTAAATTCTTAAATGGAATTTAACTGTGTTTCTCTTATTTTTAAAAGAAACAAGGCACACAGATACAAACACACTTTTTTATTTAATTGAGTGGCCCAGAGAGAATTGAAATGGAAACCAACAGAGGAATTAATAAGTTTTAAGAATCTCAGATTTTAGGATCAGATCTTTTGTTTCTCCCATGTTATCTCTGGGGCTCTTCGTGTCAAAGACCCCCACTGTACAAGCTTCTTTATGATACCCCAAAGAAAATCCAAACTCTGGCAAATCTTAGAAAAATGTTGTTTAAGGTAGTCCATAGTTATTCCTTGGTCAAACTGATAAGGAAGTGGCTGGCACAGAAACAAAGATATCAATCTGAGAAAATCTCTGTAATTTTCAAATTTTTTTGGTGAAATACTTTCATATTAGACATAAAAGTATGCAACAGGCTCTGATCCAGGAAATTATATATTATTTATGCTGACCTCAAAGGTAAGATCAGTCCTTGAATTCACATCACAAATAGGTTGAACTTAATATCACAAAGACATTTTGAATGCAGTGGACAAGAAATAAATTAATAAAAGGGGGTTTATGCTGAATGTGATTTTTTTACTATAACCATAGCATACACTCAGAACTACAATAAAAATGCTGTACCAAACAATTTTTTTTCATTTGCAACTGAATAATATTAATCTCATCTGAAAAGTAATGGTTCTAACAAAACTAACCGTAGTGCAAGCAGTCAGCATTTTCAAGTCTAGCAGTTGAAGCGCTATATTTTGGAGGCAGTCTTTGTAGAATAATATAAAAAATGCAAACATCTTCCAAGTTCTGATAGAAGTAGGAGTAGCAGATTTTGTGGGTGTTGATCACCTACCAGCTCAGCTTTAATGAAAATAGTGAAGATAAACCTGTAAACTGGCATTCAAGCAAACTTGAAACTGGCAAGTCTCAAAAAGCCAGTGAACTTCTTTGGTATCAACATACCTATGTCCATTTTAATTCAGCCCTCCAGCATGCAAATACTGGTTAACTAGAACAACTTTTTCACTCCCATGGGTCAGACTTTTTTCCCAGGTCCTTGCTTTTGGCCCAATACTCTTGAATTTTCATCCATCTTCTCAGAAAAATCAACCTGCCATTTAACCCTCAGTTATGCAATTAAGAAACACCGGAATGATTGGAGAATACCGTATAAAAGATTAAAGGAAACATATTTCTAGAAAAAATAAAATATATGTTATTTATTGTAATGTTAAGGTTGTATGCCCATAATGATATTTTTTTCTTTTTTAAGGTAGCTCAACAAGACAAAGTGAGAAAAATAGCAATTTGTTAATTTATTCTTAGTAGAGATAACTCAGCTCACACAGCCACAATGTATAAATAGAGGCAGCCACGTGCTCAAACGTGCTGAGCAGTAAGAACTGTGGATGCAGTCCAGTAACACACACTGGTTCACACTGGAATAGGAGACCTACTGACAAATGTGAGAGCAGGCATGTGTTTGAAGTTCTTTCCTGGACAGCAGACACCAGCACATCTTTCAGGAGTAACATGTTCTTCTCTTCAGGAAGAGAATGACAGACGAAAGTTTCTAAATACAAATCTTAATGGTAGATGGTGTCAAATCAGAGTAGCCCCATTCATATGAACAGAGTTCTCCTGACTTTCATTTTACCAAGTGAGGACTAGCTCATTGCATCCATCCACTCCACAGTAAAAACTTACCCGTCTCTAAGCTGATTTAATTGAATGCAGAACACTCTATGCACTTCATTTTCTCTCTCCTTTTTCCTTTTTGTAAATTATTTTTTTTCCTTCTCTTTTTGGCAATGTGGCCTTATTATTTTGTATCCTAAAGAAGTAGAGGTTAATAAAGAGAGCAAATGGAGGAGATGGAAAAGGAATTTGTTTTTACTTCACTCTCCATTGGGCCATTATGTTTAAATCCATTATGCAGTTTACCTGATGCTATGTTCAGAGCAACTGAATGCTGTAGTTCTTTTTAATACTGACATTTTCTTAACACAATTTAAATTAAACCCTTTATTAGTCCAGAGGAGCTGAACATGAAACAATAGTAGCTCTGGGAGAGTAATTATTTCTGTTCCATTGTCTGAGATGTTAGGGCTTTTGATTAGTTACACTGTACAGTACTTAACAGCTAACCAGCCTCACCATGGCTAACAATACATAAGATTTTCCCTGTCCCAGCAGCACTCCAAGTACTTCTGAAATGTTAGCTCTGTCTTTAATCTTGTTATTCACAAATACCTCTAATTTTCTGGAGTGTGTGTGAAAACTACTGTACTGCCAGCAGCATAGAACATCATGTGGCAGGCTCTGTTGGGAAGGGATCTCTGTAAAATGGATGCATGAAGCTGTGGGTTGTAAGCCATTAAGCTTTCTCAGTACGCTTCTAATGAGCTTATGATAGCCTCACAAAATGACTGTTTTTACTGCAGCCTAGTAAATTACAGTATGTACAAATTAAATCAGTGGGACCCAGTGCAAGCTGTTCCTCATCAGGTTCAACACTTCTTTTAAGAAGTGAAAAATTATGACATGCTAGAACAGCTATATGTTTCAGTCATGTCATATGCTGAAAGCATGTAGTGTACTCGATTAATTTCTACAATTATCTGTATAACACTTATTGTGTCTCGCAGGAACCAAGTACTTCCTCTCGTGGTGTTCCTTCGTGTTTCAAAATTGGTGTTGTAATGCATGTGAATAATGAATTTGTCTCAGCTGAAAAAAGTTAAATGAGAAAAAAATACCTCTCTGAGGCCTTGATTCCTCTCCGATGGAGGCCAGCAGCAAAATCCCAACTGATTTTTTTTTTTTATCACTTGTAACCTTCTGCATTACATTAAAATCACTTTTGTATATTGCCTCTTGGCAGTCACAGGGAACCATTAAAAATGCTAATAGAAGTTATTTCTACTTCTTCACATGTTGCCTCAATTCTTTCTTCCGTCAGTTTTATTTTGGTGTGACCTGAGTGGATTAGCTCCTGCTGTTCATCACTCCAAGTGACACTCCTATGAAAGAAACCGTTTGTGAAACTAGTGTATATATTAATGAAAAGACTCTCTCTCTCTCTCTCTCTCTTTCTTTCTCCAGTTTTCTCTCTACTTCTCTTTAATACCATGGCATCTGAACAATATTAATTACAGTTTGCTAAACAGTCTGAACTGTTTTAAAATTACTACTTAAGTACTGTTGAAACTGGAACTGACTTGGCCCCACTGAACCAATTTACCCCACCTGAAGACAGCTTGGTGTGTACTTTTTAACTGAGCAGTCATGGCTTCAAGGTGTAAATTCCTCAGAAAGTGTCTTGAGGTCAATGGTGACATTAATACTCTATAAACATGATGTAGGATTGTTAAGACTATGCAGAAAGCATATTGAAAGATGACTTTTACTACGGGGCCTTGAGTCTGGACAATATCCACCAGACCTCCTGCAGGAGGAGATGCAGTGCAAACAAGGTGGTGATTCAGAAAGGTTTTCCAAGGGTGGCCCTCAGAAGCATTTCCCACATCCTGGGACTGAGTATGTGCTTCAGCTCTGTCCAGGCGTACTCAGGAAGGCACGCTGGTTGTTCCTCCCTTCCATACTGTTCTCTGGTTTCAGAGAGGTCTCCCGTTGGTCACTCCTTGGCAGTCCCAGCTCTGCTGCAGTTTAGCTGAATGTCTGTGCTTGGACAGGGCAAAGGAAAGCTAGGAAGTCCAACGTATGTTTCTGGAATCCTACTGATGATTATAAAAATCAGCATATATCAAGTATTACAGTATTGATGGCCATTTTTAATAGCAGCACGAACTGATGAAGTTGTGGAATAAGGGCAGCATTAGCATCTTCAAGCATCTAACAGACAGTAACAGATCCCTTTTCCTACATAAAATCATGAAATTTCAAAACTCATAAAGAGAATAATGCTTTTTGCCTTCTAGTTTGCAACTCCGCTGCTCTCCACTTTCAAGTTTTCCCTAAAATCTCCAGAGTTAGAACTCACCTTTAAAAAGTTGACATATTGTCTTCCTACTTAAGCATCAAGAAAAACGGATATCACAAGTAACACAAAGTATCCTTAAAATTTTCTGAAATAAAAATCAAAATAAATTGGAAGAGAGAGCAACTGTGAATGTGAATGCTTTGTTAAAGCAATGCTAACTGCAATGAAAGGGAAAGATAACATGAAAATGTTTGCTACATTGCCATATCCCCATCACACTCAAAATTAATACATACATGCCAAATAGGAAACTTGTTAAGAAAACCACTTAAGACTGTAAACAAAAAAAATAACCAAAAAAACCCCCTCAAAAGTACTGTTAATAATATCTATAAGGTAAATTAATTAGAGAAATGAAAATTAATGTCAGGTGATTTTTTGAGCGGCTAGGAAAACTTGGCATGATATCACTTCTTCCTCTTATTGAAATGACAGCACTTTTCAGCAACTGCATTGCAGATGGCAGCAGTATTTGTAGCAGCTTTCTAGCATCCACAGTATTAAGCCAGTAGCATATATTAGGTTTCTTCATTCTTCATTTACATATTGATCTGAATACAAATAACAACATTGGAATATCGACTACTGTGTGATTATTTTATGTATTTATGAAAATACACACACATATACATTTATATGCAGAAAATTAGGTAATTTTTCCCTCATATTTTTGCTTATATGTCTGTCTCTCCACTACTGGGCTGTGTCTGGCACTAATTGACCTCTGAGAGATCCTGTTCACCACCATATATAATAGAATGTTATATAGTTATAAATAGATAATTCAGCCTGCCTGTTTTTTCTTCTTTTCTTTCTTCTTACCTTCTTTCCTTTCCTTCTTTCTTATTTCCTTCCCTCCTTCGTTCCTTCTTGAGCTATATTTTAAAACCCGGCATCGCATACCATGCATATGTGAAACATCAGAGATGATTAGTACAGACAGGAGATCGGAAAACCATGAAGCACTTCTGAAACCCTGATAGGAAATGACTCTTCCTGGTTGTTGATTTATTGATGCTGACAACATTAGTTTTTTCCTCATTTTTAAAAAACTGAAAGTACCTTCGTACTTGGAAAAATACTGAAGCCAAGTAAATAACGGAAAAAAACCCACAAACCTCTGTAGGATTGAATGTCCTGACTGAAAGAACCTGCATGTGCAACTTAAAAAAAGAAACAAGCAAATAAACAAACAAAAACCCAGGAAAAAAGAAAAGGTTAAAAATGAAAGGCTTTCAGAGATGTTTCTTTACAAGCATCCAATATAATTTTAGATGCTTACAAAGATCCAGCCCAGAAGCTATTTTGTTTCTTTAGAGCCAGAGCCAGTATTTTTCAACCTCTGTCAAGTCAAGGTCTGGGAATAACACCATCTTTTCAAAAGCTGTCTTCCAATAGCCATACACCAATAACCTGACTAATGAGGGCATTTGACTTTGAAGTGTCCAGAGATAGCAGAACACGTGAAGTAGTAATTTTAACGGTGAAAATTTCTTAGATATTTTATTTTAAAGGGCATAATTGTCCTTTTTTTACTAGTCCTTTAAAAGTCACTTGCAGACCTGCTTAAAGTCCTGTTAACAAACAGAAAGATGTAACTAATGCGTCGGGGGATTGTGAAAGCTACCAAGAAATGAGAAGGTTTTCACACCCTTTTTACTCTGGGAATCAAGTGCATTCATAATAACAACAAAGAAATAAAAATTATGTGATCTGGCCTATAAAAAAGACTAAGAATGAATGTTGTGGACTAAAGGACAAATGAAAAAAATCAAATAAAATGGACAACCCAAGTTTTCATACTATTTAAGTGAAACATGATTTTTGAGCACTTAAATTAGTTCACGAACAGAAAAGCTCAGAAGCATGCATGTTTGCAAAGGGTCTTGCTCTGGCTCCAGTGGTGACATACACACCTGCCTTCCCCATATTTCACCTCTGGTGAGTTTGGAGCCTTAGGCTCTGACTCTACCAGCAATTCAAGGAGTCCCTGACCATTGGAGTGCAGTGAATATTGGTGCATTTTTTAAAGTTCTGGCACTGTTTTGGCCCTGGTCAACAGGGAAGTCCCCCAAACTCTTCCCAGGCACATCCTGAGAGTTAGCATGTTTAGAGCAGCTTGCTTGAACCCTGCCCTGGAGAGCAAGACATTTGCAATGTGGAGGTAAACCACTGAATAGGCAGGCCTTTGAACATTACAAAGGCAGCCAGCTGGCCTCCTTAAGAAAAAATATGTGATTTAGTAGCACAGACAGACACTGTGAATAGCTGCCATACACTCAGGCTTGAATGCAGCACCGGTTCATCAGCAATTTGGACCTCATCTGTCTTACAGGTAGAAGAACTGCAAGAGACATCATAGCAAAATATACTGTCTGTCTAGTTCTCCATGACATTCTCCATAAGATATTTCTAACGATAATAATAATTTCACTTTTTTGTATTCAGGTGTCTGGAGAATATATCCAGATATTTATCATAGCTGAAGGACCCAGCTAAGGCCATGTTTACTCCAGCACATATATATTCTTTTACTTAGTTATGGTACTTCAGCCTGATTCTGCAGACAGATACAGCTCTCCTGATTCTTCCAAAATATTCTCACTAAAGGTGAAAGCCAAGAGAAATTTCTGGTGTGTTTTCTACCTTGCTGACAAAGAATTGAGAAAAAAAATTCTGCTGAAATCAGAGGCTGAATTTCAGTTATCTCTACTGGGTCAATGATTTCTCATATGCAGCCACAGTCGCTAAGAGAGCCAAATTCTCAGCTGGTATCCATTGACTTTCATGGAGATAGGCCAGGTTGCATTGGCTGGGGATTTTGCCAGAGCTGTTGACAAAAAGGTGCAGATGAAGAGTCAGCTATGCGAGGCTTATAGTTAACTTGGCACATCCAAGAGTAGACAAAGGACCGCTATGAGGGATACATTTACTGCAAAGTATGACAGGGAAAAAAAGTATATTCAGAAGATGAATGTTTCTAGTTCTCTTAGAAACCATAATGGTATATTAGACTGAGATTTTCCCATGTGGAAACCGCAGCAGTGATGCCTTAGTTCTGTCGCAAATGACTGTCTTTAAATTGTCCCATTTCTTCTACACTGAGATTAGTAACCATAGCAGTCAACCCAATCAAAGCACGTTTTTTGGCACAAAGCACACTCTCAACATTGGCCAATCAGAGCTCAAATCAGTCCAGCAGTTTAATTACCTAGGTAGCCACATCTCCTCGGATGGTAAGAT